>NC_073380.1:39679708-39767522 GCF_028641065.1 Leucoraja erinaceus | reverse complement strand
GGAGCTTATTTTGTTGTTGTGTGTTTAATAGCCTTATGGCTGTTGGGAAGCAGCTGTACCTGAACAGTTCTTCACTGTACCTCGGTACACGTGACAATAAATGAAAACTGAACTGAATTGAACTATTATGCCCAAAACATACACATATTTTGTAGAATGCTGCATACCAGATCCAGCAACATGAATACATATTGATTAAATGACCAACACATGTTAGCTCTCCACTAAGTGCAAAAAAATTCGAAACTACGAAATCTCAAGGATAATAAAATACCATTTACAACATCTAATGAAGGGTAGAAATGAAGGATGTGATTGCTCAGTTTTATCCATGTGTACAAGAAAATATATATATTCTGCTTATTATGATAATTATGATTATTTAATTATACCAAAGTACACTGATTCAGGATGTCCCTAAGAAATTGCCAATGTTTTGCATTGATTTTTGGGGAGAAGTCTTGGAAAATTTAATAGAAACTAGACCAGGTGTGGACCCGCTGGGTTAGTCCCCCAAGGAATATTTCACCACTCACCCATAGCCCCAACTGCACAGGCGCGGCTGAGGGGTTCCCGTTGTGATGACCAAAATCCCTGTTGTGAAGCGAGTCATGGCAACCCTCCATCAACTGCACCTCGCCATCCCTCTTTCTACCTCTATCCTCCTCTATTCCCCCTCATCCCCCAGCACTCCCTCCCCTCCTCTTCACTCTCCCTCTTCTTTCCCCTCTCCTCCTCCTCTCCCCACTCCCTCCCTCACCTCTTCCTCCCTCTCCTCTTCCTCCCTCTCCTTTCCCCAACCCTCAGTCACTCCCTCCCTCCCTCCATAACCACGCTTCCCTCCCTACCCCCTCCTCTCCCTCTATCTCCCTGCTCCCGCACTCCTCAGCTCCGCCCTATCCCACTCCCCCACCCTCCCTCCTCACCTCCCCACTCCCCCTCCTCTCCCTCTACCCCCCTTCCAATCTCCCTCCTCACCTCCCCACTTTCCCCTTCCACTCCCATCCCTACCCCCCTCCTCTCCCTCTATACCCATGCTCCCCCACTCCTCATCTCCCCCCCTATCACCCCCCCCCTCCCCTCCCACAATGAAAATCGCAATGTATTTTGTTTTAATTAAACCTCCCACCTGAATGAAAATTAATTAAATTAATTAAACCTCCCACCCCAATGAAAATTACAATGCTTTTTTAAAAGTGAAATTCTCAATGAAAATCGCATTTTTCCTTTAAAATAACCTAAATACAATGTTAGCTGTTAATGAAAACAGAATAATTTATTTAAAACGCAGGTTTTTTGAAAATCGCGATTTTAAAAAATCGCATTCGGGATCCAATTGTGGCGTCGTTGTGACATTGAATGGGTTCCAATTGTGATGTAAGTGAATGCGGTTGAATGCGGCAGGGCATGGAGAAGTGGTTTGAAAAGTGATTTTTGTAAATTAAAAAATGTCAATAACTTGCAAAATATAACATCAATCTGAACTAAACTTATTTCATTTACATCCCAGGGCAATGGTGAGTAAGGTGGGCCAACAATTGTAGCGCTATCGTGTACCATTTTGGCAGGGTTTTGGGATATCACGCTCACGCATGCATGCATACAAACAAACAAACGGAGTGTTCTAGTAATATATAGATAATTCGCAGAATGACAATGTGTATTTAGACAAAAGAAAAGTAAAACAGATATCAAGACAGGGAATAGATAATATGAGGAAACAAACCATTCCTAGACTAATCCCTTCCACTTGAGCTTTCATCATCTCTGTCAATCTTGTCTTTTCTGGGAGATGCAGATAATTGTTTTTAAATACAATTGTATGTGTTGATTTTGTGAAAGCTCGCAGGCATGTGGGTGTTAATTTTCTGGGCAAGGCCTGCTCTGGGAGTTAGCAGTCATTAAATTGCTTTGTTTCCCATGTTGATTAATCCTGCAATGCTGCTATTTTGGGTTAAAATGCTTCCGTAGATGCCATTCTTAGTCTCAATGCCCTAATTTGTAATTAAGCTCTCTTTGGTTGTCTGTTTTTCGTGCTTTGTTCACCCCTCAATTTTGCCTGCTGAGCATGTCATTGAGACTAGTATTTCACTTTAAAAAAAAATTGTCTTTGCTTGAAAGGATACTGTAGTTTGGAGATACAGCATGGAAACAGGTTTTTTGGCCTACCAAGCCCATGGAGACCATTGATCGATCACCTGTTCACAATAGTTCTATGTGATCCTACTTTCCCACTACTTGCACACGCGGGACAATTTAGAGAGGCCAATTAACCTGCAAACTGACACGTCTTTAGGATGTGGGAGGAAACCGGAGCACCCAGAGGAAACTCACTCAGTTACAGGGAAAAAGTGCATACTCCGCATAGGCGGCACCCAAGGCCAGGATCAAAGCCTGGTTTCTGGCACTGTGAGGCAGCAACTCTACCAGCTGTGCCGTTGTTTCCCCTTAGCTATACTGACTGGCTGCATTACCACCTTTTTCAGTAGCATCATTCTAATGCTACCTTTGGGAGGAAGATACAAAAGTCTCAGAACATTACCTCCAGGTTCAAGAACAGCTTCTTTTCAACAACTCCTGAATCCCCTAACCATATTCCTAGTTCTGCAACAAACTACAATGGACCTTTGGTAGTAGCACGACATATATCAGTTTGCGCTATTCTGGTCTGATTACCTAGTATAATTGATAATTTAATTGTGCCAGCCCTGATGCATTTGAAAAGTCAACAACGTTGACTCCTGAGAATTGCCCTCATTTTATAGATTTTGTTCATTTTCTCTTTTTCTGAACTTTATTAATTGATCAACCATTTGACCTCTACATTGTATCTCCATGCCAACCATAGCCTCACTCTGTAACAGATATCTCCTTTGTCCTAACCATTCCTCCTCAACTTACTCTGGAAATACAGCTTATTTTATCTACCAATTCTGATGAAGTCCATTTACTCTGTTTCTCTTTCCACAGATGCTACCTGACCTGCTAAGTGTTTACAGCATATTTTTGTTTTTATTTCAGAGTTTCAGCATCTGAATTTGCTTTATTTTCATGTTCTTAGTAAGCTTTATATGACATTTTTATAGATGTACTGGACTAAGTGGGACCCGTTGGGTCCCATTCACACGATGTGGGGGAGTGTGTTGGAGAGGACTGTGTGTGTGGGGGAGGAGGGTGTGTGGGGGGAGGGGGGGGGGTTGTGTGGAGGAGTGGGAGTGTGTGGGGGGGGGTGTGGTGTGGGGGGGGGGGGTGTGTGGGGGGGGGGGGTATGTGGGGGAGGGGTATGTGGGGGGGGGGGGGGGGGGGAAAAGAGGCTCCTGGCCCCAGCTCTGATCACACTCACTGGCTCTAGGACCCGGCTCCAGACTCACTCAGAGGCTCCTGTCCACGGAGCCTATTGCACTCAGCAGCTCCTGGCCCCGGCTTCACTCATCGGGTCCCGGCTTGTTGTGGTGGCCGCCGACCCCGCCCCTGCCTGCAGACACAGCCCCTGCCCGCAGACATAACCCCCCGCCCACACTCTGCTCACTCCGCTCCTTCAGCTTTATTCTCGCTGCCGGTGATTGACAGGGGGTGTCAGAAGTCACCGTCCCGGCAAATGACAGATGAAAAAGGTTTGTAATATTTCAACCATCGGAATAAAACTTGATGCAATTGCAGCACAAGGGAATGGCGAGTATGGTGGTGATAAATGGTAACGCTACCAGGTACCGTTTTGCGCAAATTAAAAAACAACGCAAACCAGAAGAGGACAAGGTGAGAGTTTTATAAGTATATACTAGACCAAGTGGGACCTGTTGGGTCCCGTTCCCTTGTGGGGAGGAGTAGGGGGCAGCCTGCGGCATCACACACACACACACTAACCACGCCCTCCACACACACTTACCACCCTCTACACACACACACACTAACCACACAACCCTAGCCCCCAACTAGCAGGCGTGTCTAGAGTGGGAGAAGGAGGGGGGGGGGGAGGGGATAGAGAGAGAGAGGGCAGAGGGAGAAGGGGGCAGAGACAGAGAGAGAGGGGAAGAGACACAGAGAGAGGGGCAGAGACACAGACAGAGAGGGCAGAGACAGAGAGAGAGAGAGGGGCAGAGACAGAGAGAGGGGGGGAGCGGGGGGCAGAGAGGGGGGGAGGGGGTGAGAGAGGAGGGGGTAGGGGGGGAGAGGGGGGGTGAGGGGAGAGGGGCTGGGAGAGGGGACAGGAGGAAGGAGGGGGAGGGGGGGAGGAGGGGGTCAGGGTGGAGGAGAGGAGGTTGGCAGAGAAGAGGGGGAGTGCGAGCGAGGGGGGGGGAGGGGGGGAGAGAGGAGAGGGGGGGTTAGGGGAGGGGGGGGGGTTAGGGGGGGGGGGTTAGGGGAGGGGGTTGAGAAGATGGGGAAGAAGAGGGCATAGGCGGGGGGAGAGGATGGGGAAGAGGGGGGAGAGGGGGGAGGGGGGAGGGAGAGGAAGAGTTGGAGATGAGGAGGGAGAGAGGAGGAGGGGGGGAGGAGGAGGAGGGGGGAGAGAGGAGGAGGAGTGCGGGGCAGGCGGCCAGGCAGTGTGCGGCTGGGCAGCGGGCATCAACCAAAGGATTGCGAGTTTGCGCCTTCAATCTAAAGCCCGACTTCTTTCTGCATCTTTTGAATAACGGGGGGGGGGGGGGGGGGATGGAGTGGTCGGGGGGGTGACGTCACTCGCAGTGCAAGCAAGACGGCAAGCACGATGATCCATTGTGACCATCAGCGAAAGACAGTCGTTTTTATTTCAGTTTTATCAGATTTTTGAACATTTTCGTAATAACTGAATATGGGGGAGAAGGCAGGCACAGGTTATTGATAGGGGATGATCAGCCATGATCACAATTAATGGTGGTGCTGGCTCGATGGGACGAATGGCCTCCTCCTGCACCTATTTTCTATGTTTCTATGTAGCTTGAGAAATAATGCATGAAATTTTAAGATAAGGTGATTTCTGACTCGACGGGAACAATCTCTACCGGAATATGTAAAAATGTTACCGTTAGCACGCCTTTTTTTTAGAAGATATGATTATACACAAACAAACACACACGCACACGCACACGCACACACACACGCACACACACACGCACACACACAAATATATACACATACAAAATCAGACTTTTAAGTATATAGATAGATAGCTGCTTTGCAGAATTCAAGTAAAGCTTGTATCAAAATAAGAATGTCATTTTCTGTGACTTTAAATTATAGACCTAGAGATAAAGAGTTTCACAACAGAGAAACGGTCTACTTAGTCCACCATATCCATGCCTTTTTGTCTATTAGTACTAATGTCATTTGCCTGCATTTAATTTTTATCCTCCTATGCCAAGCCTATTTAATTATTCACACCGGGAGTGGGATTTTAGATGTGTTATGCGACCCCTAAAAGTTCAGCCATAGGTAGATGACATTCAGTTTGTGCCTTCATTGTTATCAAACTGGTCCCTCAGTGAGCAAACATCACCAGTTGTGATTTAGACTAACTGGATGGAAAATGTTATCAGAAACACATGAGGTATAGGTGAGGTACAGCTGCAGACAGAATTTGTGAAAAAAGCATGAGTATAGTATGCAAATTCTCACACCAAAAAAAACTTATCTTATTAATGTCAAGTATTACTTCCTAAAAATTGCTTGCACAGCTCATTAACACTGTGTTAGCATGATCATTATTTGAACAACATTATTTTGGGGTGGACACAAATGCTGGAGTAACTCAGCGGGACTGGAAGCATCTCTGGAGAGAAGGAATGAGTGACATTTCGGGTCGGGACCCTTCTCCAGACTGGTTAAGGACTGAATGATCCCAAACCAGTCTGACGAAGGGTCTCGACCCGAAAAGTAACCCATTCCTTCTCTCCAGAGATGCTGCCTGTCCCGCTGAGTTACTCCAGCATTTTGTGTCTACCTGGTGGTTCTACAGTTAAGAATACAGCAGAGGGCAGTAGAGATATATCATACAATCTACATCGTTACATGTTAATTGGCATCGTGATTTTGCTAATGTTCTCAAAATTCTTTAAAAATAAATTTCCGGGACAATCACACAAATGTTAGAAAAGGGGTTGGCCATTTAAGATTGAGACAAAGACAAATATTTCCCAGGAGAGCCCTGAATCCAAAAACATCTTTATCTTGAGGATTATTGTCAGTCATTGTTAATTTAAAACAGTTTGATTTTTGGTTATTAAAGAAATTAAGGTATAAAAGGATAAAATCGAGGAAAAAATCAACTCTGACACTGATGAATGGCAGAGCAGGCTTGAAGGCCTTACTCCTGCCTTTATTTCTCACTAACCCTCCCCCCCCACTCATGCTAATTACCCCCCTGATATATAGAGAGAAGGGGCCGAGGCAGAGAGAGAGACAGAGACACAGAGAGAGGGGCAAGAGGGATAGGGGGGTGGAGTGGAGGATAAGAGGGAGGGTGGGTGAGGGGGTAAAGGTGGGGGAGACGGGGAGGAGAGAGAGAGAGAGAGGGTGAAAGTGAGGAGAAGGGGGAGATGGGGTGCTGACAGGGGGGTGAGGTGGGGAGCCGGGAGGAAGAAAGGGTAGGGGGTGTGGAGGGGAGGGGGGGGTTTAGGGGAGGAATGGTGGGGGAGGGGATGGAGGGGAGGGGGGGAGATAAAGAGGGGGGAGAGAGAGAGGGGGGGGGTGAGGGGAGGGGGGGGAGGAGAGGAGAGGGGGGGAGAGGAGAGGGTGGGGGAGAGGAGAGGGTGGAGGAGAGGAGGGGGGGAGGAGAGAGAGTGGAGGAGGAGAGGAGGGAGGAGGAGGGGGGGGGGGGGGAGAGGAGGGGGGGGGGGGAGAGGGGGGGGGGGGGGGGGGGGGGGGTGGAGAGGATGGGGGGGGGGGAGTGGAGGGGGGGGGAGAGGAAAGGGTGGAGGAGAGGAAAGGGGGAGGGGAGAATCTAAAAAAACATTTTAGAACCAAAAAGACACATACTGCAAGCATTGTAGAACCAAAAGAGACACTTTTTGCAATCATTTTAGAACCAATAAACACTTTTTGCAATCATTCTAGAACCAATAGACACATTCTGCAAGCATTTTAGAACCACTGAGGACACTTACATATGAGTAGACATGTGTTCAGTGTTATTCACAGCTCAGATAAATGTGACCCTCTGCCTTCCTCCAGCTTGCAGACTAATTGAGGAACACCACTTCCTGGTTTTATAGTCCATCCCCCCTGCCACCAGTGGGGGCAGCAGAGAGAATGGGGAATTTTGTAAAATCATTAATATCTCTGTCATTTTCCATCGACTGGAAAAATCCTCGGCACACATGTGGCGGAGGGGGGCTCTGAGCGAGGTGGCCAAAAATGGCGGCCGTAGGTGGCGGCTTTCACTCGGAAATCGCAGCACAGATCGCCAAAACCTAAAATGAAGAAAATAGCTGCTCGCGTATAGAGTCGTGATATTGTTTTTTTTGCATAAATGGGAAGCTTTCTTGACTTGTAACAAGTTGCAAATGTTAACCAAATTATTTGGTGTTTTGCTATCAGTCATGTAACATTTCTTATTCTGTCAGATGACTTTGTTCTCATCACTAAATAAATTATTACAGGATATCAAAATATTGTGGATGCTGGAAATCTGAAAGAAAAGCAACAGAAGCTGGTAAACCTCAACAGGCCAGACAGTATTTGTGATTGGAATGATAGTTAATGATCATTGAGGCTGATCATTGAGAACATTATCTCTCAGTCTTAAGCCCCTGTCCCACTTAGGAAACCTGAACGGAGACCTCTGGAGACTTTGCGCCCCACCCAACGTTTCCTTGCGGTTCCCGGAGGTTTTTGTCAGTCTCCCTACCTGCTTCCACTACCTGCAACCTCCGGCAACCACCTGCAACCTCCGGCAACCGCACGGAAACCTTGGGTGGGGTGCAAAATCTCCAGAGGTTTCCGTTCAGGTTTCCTAAGTGGGACAGGGCCATAAGGATGCTGCTTGAGATGCTGAGTATTTTCTGCAATATGACATTTTGATATATTTTCTTCATAATTTGATTGAAGGTAAAGGAAAGGATTGTGAAAACCGAACTAGATTGCATTTACTTCTTAATATTGGGCTGGAACTAAAATGAGATCTTGCGCCGCAAGCTCATGTGTCGATGTGAGAGTTATCATTATTCTTAATTGGTGTTTTGAAAGACCATTGCAAGTAACTGGATAGTTCTCACTTTAGATCTATCCAAATAACGGTGAGAACTGAAAAGCGTAGCTGATGGCATTTCCCATTATAAGCACCAGGTAGCTCAGGAGTATTGAAAATATAGGAGTCCCAGCCTTGCTGAGAGTGTTATGGATGCAGCAAAGTCCATGATGCAAACTAGTCTCCCATACCGACTCCATCTACAGTTCATGCTGCCTTGGGAAAACAAGTGACCAACATAATCAAGAACCAGAGAAGGGTCTTGACCCAAAACTTCTCTCCAGAGATGCTGCCTGTCCCGTTGGGTTACTCCAGCTTTTTATGTCTATCTTCGGTTTAAACCAGCATCTGCAGTTCCTTCTTACACATAATGAAGAACCAGGATCATTCCCTCTTCTCCCCTCTCCTGTTGAGTAGGAGATACAAAAGCTTGAAAGCATATATCACCAGCTTCGGAAACAGTTGTTCCCTCTGTTATTAGACTACTTACTGTACGACTTCTCATAAGCAAGAGTACGGCCCCGATCTCCAAATTACCACATTGCGGCCTTGCAATTTTTTATTCTGCACTTTCTCTGCAGCTGTGGCATTATATGCTGCCCCCTGTTTATTTTTTATCTTCGCTGAATCTATTACACTTGTGTCAGGCTTGATTTTCACATGACAATAATAAATCAGTAATCCAATAGATCCCTGTCAGCGTCTTGCCCACTAAACTTCACCACTGGGTCTCACACAAAACGGCAGTAGTTAATTCCTGTTCTTTATGTACAGATTAGTCATGGAGGAGAATTCATGACTCAATTTTAATGGAAAAGAACAACTACATGCGACCTAGATTTGGGTAGTTGGGTAACTTATTATTTTTCATCAATTGAAATTACTAATGTATTTTTTTTTAATTTTCTCATAATTTTTTTAAATAGTTTGATTATTCAAAATTGTCTGAATGCCAGAAAAATATACTTCAACTGATTGCCCTGGGGTATTCTGTAGGTTAATTGGCCATTGTAAATTGACAATATTTTGTAGGTAAAAGGTAGAATCTAGGAAGAATTGATGAGGACCACTGTGGCATAGCGAGGGATGTGCAGTGGTGCAGCTGTGGAGTTGCTGCCTTACAGCACCAGAGACCCAGGTTCGATCCTGACTACAGGTGCTGTCTGTATGGAGTTTGTATATTCTCACAGTGACCGTGTGGGTCCGGTTTCCTCCCACATTCCAAAGACGTGCAAGTTTTTAGGTTAATTGGCTTCTGTAAATTTTTCCTAGTGTCCAGGATAGAACTAGTTTATTGGTCACCGTTGGTTGGCACGAGTTTGGTGGGCCGACAGGCCTGTTTCCATGATGTTTCTTTAAAACTAAAAACTAAAACTAAATCTATGTGGAGAGAATTTATAAAAATGGGATAGAGTGATGCAGTATGGAAACAAGCCCCTTTTGCCCAACTTTGGCCAACTACACTAGTCCCACCTGCCTGCATTTGGTCCATATACCTCCAAACCTGTCCTATCCATGCATCTGTCTAACTGTTTCTTAAATGTTAGGATAGTCCCTGCCTCAACTACCTCCTCTGGCTTGTGGCAAAGGGGAATCTTTTTCCCTTCACCTTATTAACTTATGTCCTCTGATCCCAGATTCACCTACTCTGGGCAAGAAACTCTGTGCATCTACCCAATCTTTTCCTCTCATGATTTTATACACCTCAATAAGATCACCCCTCATCCTCCTGCTCTCCAAGGAATACAGTCCCAGTCTTTCCCTATAGCTCAGACCCTCTAGCCCTGGCAACATCCTTGTAAATCGTCTCGTACCCGTTCCAGCTTGACAACATATTTTCTATAACATGGTGCCCAGAACTGAACACGGTACTCTAAATGCAACCTCACCAATGTCTTATGCAACTGCAACATGATTTGCCGACTTCTATTCTCATTACTGAGCCAATTACTTACCACCATATCTCTCTTCGATTCTTCGTCTGATTAGATATAACTTGATTCCATAGAACAGTAGAAGACTGTGAACTTGGCGTGTGTGTTTTTTCCCCTCCAAAAACTGATACTGTCTACCTTTTCTATCCCCTTAGCTGTCATTTCTAAATATTCGCTCCCCCTGTGTGAAGTGGTTGTGAAACCAGGAATACATTTTGCAAACACGATCATGTTACAGCTGCCAATTTTATAGTTTTATGGCGAAACTTCAGGAATTTGCAACCTGAGAGCTGAGATACAAGTGCTGAGCATATATATCAAGATTTTCAACTGGGATTTTCCATCAAATAAATAGCTGCCCATGTGCATTCAGGAGTCGTGTTAGTACAAATAATTCTCTCTATTCAAAGATCAGCGGTTTTATTGTGGATTAACTGTATGTGACAACTATCTGTGATGGGTTTCCATGAATGCACATAATTTGACACCTGACTGCTACTCATTTGGTTTGGATGGGCTGTCATCTCACATTTACACCAGTAAATATATATTAGGAAAGTCGTGAATTTATATAGTCTGCTGCATGTTCCTGGGTCATCCTAAGACGCTTTCCCACCACCGTATTAAGTAGAATCACCATTGTAGTGGAAAAAAATTGGCAGCTCAATAAGCGAGATTGATATTCCGATTGCGCATGCCCAGGTCATAGGTCACTAGCTATTAAACAGTCTTGGCAACAGTGGTGCTGCGTTGTGTGCAGGCTTGCGTTTTGGCCATAGTCGGGGTCGGCCCTCCGTCGCTGCGGGTGCTGGTGAGTTGCTGTTGGGCCTTCCCCATCCCCTCCCTGGTATTGCATCACTGTCCGGAGGTGTTCAGGGTGGCCCTGGGCTGTCGGGGCGGTTCAAGCTCGGCTCTGCCTATCCTACCAGTTTGGCCGGCAGCCCTCCACCTCCACCCCCCTCCCCTCATCCCGACACCGAGTTCCTGCTGAAGATGGGCAGCCGCCAGTTCTTCTCGAAGATGGGCAACTCAGAGCCGCTGCTGCTGGAGTCGTCCTGGTCTTAGTCGGAGAGAGAGTCTGCGGAAGGGCTCCTGCCGGCCATGGAAGGCTGGGTGCCCTCTGGAGCTGCGGGTACTGTTGGTGAAGTTGGTGCTGGCGGAAGCAGCAACCTCCTCCCCTTCCCTTCCCCAGCCCCAAGCCCAGAGTCTGGGCCTGCTCCAACACCCGGTCGGGGCTGAAGGCAGCCTGCAGCGCGGCCCAGTCTAGCGCTGGATTGGAGGAGGCCGAGCCCAGGCTGGCACTCTGGTGCAGGTGAGGCCGGGTCCCTCGCTCCTCCTCGGGGTTGTGGATGAAGTGGCTGCAGGTACCGTAGGGGCAGAAGCCTGTGGTGTGCAAGGTATGGCTTGTACATGAGGTAGCGGCTGAGGCCGTGGGCGAACTGGCATTTGTCGCCGCAGCAGCCCATCGGGGAGCGGGTTCCTCTAGAGTTGGAGCGGGGTTGGGCTGGAGTTGGCGCTGGCTGTGGGTTCTGTTTGTCTGGGGCCGCTGGTGTTGTCGGTCCGGGCTTTCGGTTTGCCCGGCGGGAGAGGTGGACACTCGAGTAGGTGGGGGGGAGACCGTGGACGGTCCAGTGGCGGTTCAACAGCACTTGCGGGTCTCCCCCCAACCTGCCCGCCCAGTCCCACATCCCCTGCCCGCCTGCTAAGTCTCAACCTCCTGGCCCGCCTGGTCTCTCCCCCCCACCGTCTCCCACTGTAAAAAGACAACAAATCGGACCCTAACTATACTCACTGAATCTACAGCGCTTTGTTTAATTTATAGCGTTCGACCTTTGACAAATCCCATGATTCCTTGTGTTTTTCGGAATACCAAACTCGCTTCTTGGCACAGCATGACCCCACAAGCAGGAATTGAATGAGATCACTGTGTCTGTTTTGGTGTTTTTATTCAAGGCTTACAGATTGTGGCATATTTTTTGTTGCTTACAGATTGTTCCTGCCTGTCAATGTTCTTTCCAGCAAAACACAAACTTCTGGAGGAACTTGTGGGTCAGACAGCATCTGTGGAGGGAAATGGACAAATGATATTTAGGGTAGCAGCACCTCTTCAGACCTTAACTTGTCCCATCCTGAAATGTTATCTGTCCATTTCCTCCACAAATGCTGCCTGACCTGTTAAGTTCCTCCAGCACTTTGTGTTTAGCTCATGATCCCAGCATCTGCATTTTCTTGTGTTTCCAATGTTTCTTCCAGATGGGTTCATGGTAAAATCTTCCACTAGGAACCCAACTCCCAGTGAGGCCCAGCCCAGTGTAATGCTGTGCAGAACCCGTCCCAGTATAACTGGCCAGCTGCATGACAGAGTAGCTTCATAGCTTGCGAGGACTTCCATTCAAAATGTTGCTACTATCAAATCCACTATGATCAAAACAACCAGGAAGTAAAAAAACAACAGATGTTGGAAACCTAAAATTCTGGAGATTCTCAGCAGGTCAGGCAGTGCCTGTGGATCTTCTGAACATCTCCAGCATTTTCTAATTTTGCCACTTTAAATGGTGCAGATCTTGTAGTGTTGCATTGGATATCATATGTTTATCTTGCTCCCGAAGAGTATATTGTCTGCAGTGCTCATGGATTGATACCATGGAACACTAAAATTAGATACTCACAATTTTTGCATTATATTGGAACCAATGCCATCAGATTAAAAGTCAAACGTAAAGATTAAAATGTCTTACATTTGTTGTGGATTTGCCCTGTTTTCCTCCTAGGGAAATTGGATGGATCCTTTTATAAAATCGAACCTTTCCACTCCAGATCTCATGATATTTCCTTAGACCAGGTAATCCCAGATCCAGTATCTTTTGTTGTGTAAAGAGTGACTCCAGTGTATAATTAATATGCTGTGTACAGTTTAAAGATATATTAAAAATCCATGAAAAGTGTTTTCTTTAAAGGTACAAAGCAGGAAGATTAAATTTGACAAAGGAAGATCTACATGAAGAAAACATCATATCTTCTATATACTTTTAATGGTGTGTGCGTGTTTGCGTGTGTGCATGTGTGTGCCTTTGAAACGTATTTCCTCAAAAACCTGATGCAAAAATGCAGAGTTTTTTAAAATTTCGGTAGGGATTTAGCTTATGAGTTCAGAAATCCACTCCTTCGTCAATTATTTCCCCAGATTTTGAATAAAATTGATCACAAAACTCACTTTTTAAAAAATATAATCGCCGCTTGAGCTGCTGACGTCACAATGCCCACATTCCCACCAATCGAGGCCCACCTGCCTCCAGGCGCCCCCCCCCCCCCCCCCCCCCCCCCCTACCGCCGCTGTGGACTAAAGCCCCGCGCCCAGCACAAGTACGCTCGTACCAGATGGACTCCCCCGCCCAGCCCCCCACCCGTTCTCAAAATTCTCTGCAGATCGGGGGTTACAGCCTGACACCGGCTTGCTTCTGAATTCACTCTGTCTCCCCCACCCAATGGTAGAACATGGCGGTGGCAGTTATTGACGCATGGGGCTTTTCTCCCTCTGGGAAACCTAAAATTCCTCCATTGATCTCAGGGACACGGGGAACCGTCACACGAGAGCTGCAGAGGCTCTCCACGCCGCCCGAGGTTGGCCCCGTCCAAGCCGCCCGCTCACCGAATTCAAGTCCGCCCTCTCCCTCTCTCTCTCCCCCCATCCTCCTTCCCTTTCCCCCTCCCCTCCCGCTGCAAACCCAACGAGGTGCCTGTCGTGCCTCTCTCGCAAGTCCTTTGATTACAAACCTTGAGACCTCTCTCCCTCTTCCTCTTCCCCTCCCTCTCCCCCTCCCCCCCTCCCCCCCCCCCCTCCCCCCCCCCCCTCCCCCTCCCCCCCCCCCCCCTCCCCCCCTCCCCCTCCCCCTCCCCCCCTCCCCCTCCCCCTCTCCCCCCCCCCCCCCCTCCCCCCCTCTCCCCCTCTCCCCCTCTCCCCCTCTTTGTTTTTGTTCTGTAGAAGATTGCACTGTTCAATGATCATTCTCATGAAATACTGTGACAAATGTGTGAATTACATCGGAGCAGTGCAATATATTTGTTGACAAGGAATTTTGTTCGTTCCAATTATTTGTTCATAAATCGATAAGGGTTGAGAGGTAGAAGAAATGCACTTATTTGGGGTGCTATTTCTGTTGTATGACAGAGATTGAAATAAATGATTTTAATCATCTCTGTCACCTAAAAAAAATAAGAAAATTAACATGGAAAGGAAAGAAGATCTTTTTATTATTGTACAGTCTTAATATTATAACTTGTCAAAATATACTAAAATCTCATGTCAGTTAAGGTCACGAAAGCATTGTGAAAAATAAGATTGCAAATTATTCAAAGGTCTACTTTAAATTAACCGCTTGAAAGAAGTTTTCACATCCCTTTTATGAGAATGAATCTAAGATATTTACAAACATAATCCTGTCCATTGTTGCCAAAAGTCCATTGCTTAGCAATGCAATAGGAATTATTTCTGCACCATATTAGCCCTGGGTGGGCTGTTTCCGAATGTATTGTTTTTTTTAAAGCATTGTTTCATGTTACATAATTTAATCTGCAAACAAATCATATTTGAAGATGATTTCATCTTCAAATGAAATCAGATTTTGAATAATAATAATAATAATATATTTTATTGTCATTGCACGTCAGTGCAACGAGATTTAGTATGCAGCTTCCAACCGATGTAAAAGAAGAGTAAAATAAATAAAAAAGCTGTGTGACGTGACCATCCGAGGGAGACAGTCCGGGGGGATGGGGGGGCACTCAGCAGGGCCGGTTCAGAGCCGCTATTGCTCTGGGAATAAAGCTGTTTCTGAGTCTGGAGGTTCGAGCGTAGAAGGCCTTGTAACGTCTGCCGAAGGGAAGTAGTTCGAACAGTCCGTTACAAGGGTGTGAGGAGTCTTTATGGATGCTGACGGCCTTCCTGAGGCACCGTGTGTGGTAGATGCCCTCCAAGGCTAGTAGCTCTGTCCCAATAATCCTCTGCGCTTTGTGGACGACGCGCTGAAGAGCTCTCCTCTCTGCAGCTGAGATACCACACAGAGATGCCATACGTTAATATGCTCTCTGTGGTGCAACGGTAGAACGTTGTCAGCAGCTGTTGGGGCAGACCAGTCTTTTTTAATGTCCTCAGGAAGAACAGTCGTTGCTGTGCCTTCTTGACCAGCGCAGTGGTGTTGGTGGACCATGTGAGGTCCTCAGAAATGTGAGTGCCCAGAAACTTAAAGCTGGACACTCTTTCCACACTTTCCCCGTAGATGGAGATTTGGGCGTATTCTCCATTATGTGACCTCCTGAAGTCAATAATCAGTCAATAAGGACAGGTGCGGGCCCAGTCCCACTGCCTGCGTTCGCTCTGTCAGAAAGTTCAGGATCCAATCGCATATCGGCGAGCTGAGGCCTAGCTGGTGGAGTTTGGTGGTGAGCTTGGTGGGGATGACCGTATTGAATGCAGAGCTATAGTCAATGAAGAGCATCCTCACGTACGTGCCTTGTCTGTCCAGGTGGGTCAGGACAGTGTGAAGAGCCAGAGAGATGGCATCCTCTGTTGATCTATTTGCCCTGTATGCAAATTGATGAGAGTCCAGTGAGGCAGGGATGCTGGATTTGATGTGGGAGAGGACCAGCCTTTCGAAGCACTTCATTGGGATTGGAGTTAGGGCAACCGGGCGGTAGTCGTTCAGGTTGGTGACTTTAGACTTTTTCGGCACCGGCACTATGGTGGCTGTTTTCAGGCACTTGGGGACCGTTGCCAGAGATAGAGACAGATTGAAGATTCTCGTGAATACCTCCACCAGCTGTACAGCACAGTCCTTTAGTACCCTTCCCTGGACTCCATCCGGGCCTGTAGCCTTGCGTGGATTGATCTTACGCAGGGCGCACTGTACCTCCTGAGTGCTCAGTGTTAAGGCCTGTCCCTCCGCCATGGCCGGGGTTATTCCACTCCTGGTGGTGTTGCCAGTTTCGAAGTGGGCAAAGACGGTGTTTAGTTCACTGGCCAGTGTGATATCACTGTGGGGGTAGGCAGGGCTGCTGTTGTAGTCAGTGATGTCCCTGACACCCTGCCACATGCTTCTGGTGTCCGCGGTATTGAAGTGGTCTTCCACCCTTTGCCTGTGGATGTCTAAGGCCTTTTTTATGCCTTTGTTCTGGTTCGACCTGGCCGCACTGTCGCCAGAAGTGCCCCTGGATTTAAAGGCATTGTTGCGTGCCCTTAGCAGATCCTGAACCTCCTTGTTCATCCAGGGTTTCCGGTTTGGGAACATGTTTATTTGCTTGTCCACTGTGACAGTCTCCACACAGCAGTTGATGTAGGAGAGCACAGTGGATGTGTACTCCTCCAAGTCTACCTCTGTACCACTGGTTGCCTGTTGTGAAAACAGGTCCCAGTCGGTGCGATCAAAGCAGTCCTGGAGTTGTAGGGTGGCATCCTCGGGCCATATTTTGACCGTCCTTATTGCAGGTTTGGTCTTGCGGATGGGTGGTTTGTATGCAGGCAGTTGAAACAGTGAGAAGTGATCGGATTGTCCCAGGGATGGGCAGGGGAGAGCTCTGTAGGCATCCTTGATGTTGGTGTACACTTTACCCAGCGTGTTTGAGCCCCTGGTAGGGCACTGCACATGCTGGTGAAATTTGCGGAGTGCGGCTCGTAGGTCGACCTGATTAAAGTCCCCTGCAACAATGAAGGCACCGTCGGGGTGAGCATCCTGCTGCTTACTGATGGCCGAAGATGTCTTTATTTGAAGGCTACATCTTACAACATTCCGGACACACAAGGAACTGTAAATGTTAGTTTACAAAAAAAGACACTAAATGCTGAAGCAGCTCAACGGTTCATGCAACATCTCTAGAGAACATGGGAAGGTAACGTTTTGGGTCAGGACCCTTCTTCAGACTCAAGAGTCTGAAGAACAGTTCAGACCCGAATCATCATCTCTTCATGATCTCCAGATATGCTGCCTAACTCGCTGAGTTACTCAAGCACTTTATTTTGCAACATATTATTTTGCTTGGTACTTTTGATGCATGAACAAATGTGTCCAGAATCATCAAATGTGTTTTAATTGCACTCTATGGCTTTATGGCAACCATGCAGGGTGGGATTTAAAGAAGGATGCTAATACTTGATTCCTCTGGCTTTTCTGAATGACATGAGCTACCACTGTTGAATAAACTAATTCACATTCAGAAAATCGGTTAAGATCCTGACCTATTAACAATTGAGTATGCACAATTGATTCTCTTGTCATGCTGTTCCAACTCCAGAATCACTAAATATGTCATGATAGTTGATAAATAAAAACAATGAAAACAACTCAATGCCATAATAGTCACACGGAGAGGTAAAAGCTAAATTTCAGAACATAAATGAGAACAGTGCAGCCCATTTCCCAACATCATACCTCGGTTTGCCTCAGGAAACAAACTGGCAGCGACAGATGAGCTCAACGTCTTTTATACCAGATTTGAAAAGGCAAATGTTTCACCTGGACGTGTGCCCCAGTACGCCACTGCTCCATCCATACATCATTTAATCTGCAGATGGAGTCCTGGCCAGGTTCTGATCAACCAGCCAATCAACTAGCCATAGTCTTCACCGACATTTTCAATCTCTCAATTCAACAGTCTACTGTCCCCATCGGCTTCAAGGAAACTTCCATCATTCTAGTCTCCAAGAAAGGTAAAGCGACCTGTCTCAATGACTACTACTATGCAGCTTTAACATCAACTATAATGACATAATTTGAAAAATTTACAATTGCCCATGTCTGCACCAGCCTTCTGGGCAATCTAGACCCCTTGCAATTTGACGAACAGTTCCACAGAGGACTTCATCACCCTTGCACTACGTTCTCCCCTGGATCACCTTGACAATAAGAACATGTCAGGATGCCATTCATTACCTACATCTTACCCTTCAACATCATAATCTGGTAGATGCACAGAGTCTCTTGCCCAGAATATGGGAATCGAGGACCAGAGGACATAGGTTTAAGGTGAGGGGGAAAATATTTAATAGGAATCTGAGGGGTAACTTTTTCACACAAAGGGTGATGGGTGGATAGTTCAAGCTGCCAGAGGAGGTAGTTGAGACAGGGACTATCCCAACATTTAAGAATCAGTTAGACAGGTACATGGATAGGACAGGTTTGGAGGGATATGGACCAAACCCGGGCAGGTGGGACTAATGTAGCTGGGGTATGTTGGGGAATGTGTGCAAATTGGGCCAAAGAGCCTGTTTCCACACTATCACTCTATGACTCTATAATACTAAATAAGATCATCTGCAAACTCCTGAACCTTAGGGCCTTCATCTGCAACTGGCTTCTGGACATCCTGGCAGGCAGACCTTTGTCGGTCTAAATTGGTCAGAGCATTTCCTCTGCTGCTGTGCAATCTTACCCTTAACTCTACCTCATTCCGTTGTTCTGCTGTTGCATTTCAGGGTTTTTTTTGCACTTATTCAGATTGACCTACAATCTTTCCTCCATCTGCTGATTTGTATTCATCATTGCAATTATTTTAGCTATCATTATGCAAACAGTGTACTCTGTAAGCTTCATGCATGCAGAATCAATTTCATTGCACCTTGGTACATATGGCAATAAATGATTCTAATCTATTCTGACCAAAAGTATGAAAAATTATCGTGAAAATACTAATGAACAAAGTACTACTTTGGATCCACAGATCCAAATCAAGACCAGCCAGGTGCATGTTGGCAGCATACTTTTGGGGCAATTTTGAGTTAGGACAGTAGATCCAGGATGGGTGGGGAGTTGGGGTTGGGATTTGGGTGGGATAGAGAAGGATGAGCAGCCTGGCAACAGACAATAGGATTCTTACTTTTATTGATCGGCGTCATTTTTATTTCTCCTGGATTCAATTTGAAAGGAGCTTCTCTACAGCATTATTGCTGACTCCCAATTGTCTCATAAGAGAGCTCAAAAGCTGGTTATGTGCTGCATGATGTTACTCCAAACTAATTTTAGACAATTCTGGGAAGCAAAGTCTCAAACAGGCATAGCTCAACACTTCCTCGAGGGATATTTTTATTGCCCGAGCCAGTGGCTCATCCGATATACCTGAGCAACCTTGTACAATCAGACAATTTTGCCGTTGTTTTTGATTTCAGAAATTGGTAAAACCAGGTCTAATTTTCTGCTTTCAGTTCTCAAACAATATTTGCCAATCATTTACAGGCCTGTTATTGACTTTTCAAATATAGTCTGACAGAGGTCCCTACGTAAGGCTAATAAATTAACATATCTTTATGTCTTGGCTAGACTTCCGTTTTAAAATGACATTAAGTTGAGTGTCTAATTTTTTTGTAATATAATTCTATTTAATCAAATGATTAATTGTCCTTCAATGTTACACTTTAATTACTTAATTAGCCTTTGTTTACTGTTACATGAATCTCTTAACCACACAAAAAGGTGAATTTATTATTTTTCACTTTAATTCTTTGGACGAATAGGCAGCTAAATGTCTTCATTTTAAGCAACCAGATTTCCTTTAAATATTCATACCACGTCAGGTAGGGAAATTACGGAGCACAAATAAGACATGAAAGCATTCATTAAATTTATTAGTGCCATATTGCTGATCCTTACAATTCCTTTTGGGATTGAACAGATTTATCACACAGGTTTAGAATCTTTTTTGCTTGTTAAGGATTTGTTAAGCACCAATTAAGTATAAAAATGCCCCCAGAGCACACTGCAAACACAATGCATTGGTAAACTAATGAAAAGGCAAAGGTGACTATGTTTAGCATGAAACACTGCATGGCCAACAGTACAGTGCAACTGAACCAATTCAGTCCTTAGAGCAACGACACATCAACAAGTTAACATTTTTTATATGTCGCAGGAGAAAACCATGAGAAGAAAAGAGGAATCTCATTCTTTGCCGGAGAGTATTTTTATTGCCAGCGACTGAATTTCTTCAACCGTACCAAGATACAAGACAAAGAGATGATGCATCATCGAGAAAGGTCAGAAAATTATTGTCCTGTCTACTGGAATGAGAACCCTGATGTTCTCCAGAAGTATGCGACAGTGTGGAAATAACTTGAATGCTGCACAGTGTGTCATGTAAAAGGAAGATGTGCACTTGTGGGAGATAAACAACAATAATCAATGGCAGCGTGAGAGCAAAGGAGGTGAAGAAGGAGAGTAAGAACCAAGCAGAAACTCTGTGGATGCTGCTGGCAGTAGCATGTGTTTGACATCTTCCCATTAAGCAAGTCTTCCTGGATTTGCTTTTTTAAATTAAAAAAATTGCTTATGAGGAAGCCATTACATTTGAAAGAAAACGAAACATATGTAGTGCCAAGTCAAAACAGATTCGTGAAAATACACCATGCCTTAATTTTTTTTTACTCTTAAGGGCCTGTCCCACTGCGGCGACCTAATTGGTGAGTTTAGAAGAGTTTAAGAGAGTTTGAAAAAGTGCCATGTTGAAGACCTGCTTCGACTGTGTAGAAGACTAGGTTCGACTAGCTTCGGGAAAATTGGACACCGAATAGTTGGGAGAGAAGACAACCTCCTTCGATCTCCTTCGACCTCCCTTCGACTATGTTGAAGACTATCTATGACTACCTTCGATTACCTTCGACTACTCTCGATTACCTACGAATAACATGCCGACCTACTACGACCTACTTCGACTAAACCTACGAGTAAAAAAAGTATAGATTTTTTTCTATGGCGATCTCTTTTTACTCGCATGTTGAAAAATACGCCGTGACCTAGCTGAGGCCTCGAATACATGGTGACTACTCTCGAGCATGAAGGATTACAAAGACTTCCTAGGACCTCGTGTCGACCATGCTGTGAATATGAGTCAAGGGCAAACTCTTCTGAACTCGCGGATTAGGTCGCTGCAGTGGGACGGCCCCTTTACTCTTCAACCGCAACAGGGCTTTGTGCCAGACAGGGAGCTCACGTTTTCTATCATGGAAAGAATGGCCATATCCATCAGCACATTCAATGGTCTGCTTATAATAAATTGAATATCTTAAGCAATGCTATCACGGCTTCCAGTGCAGAACACAAAGAAGCCACCAGATATATCTGTTCTGCATTAAAAGCAAATATTTATGTCAGACAACTTCAGACTGCTTGGAGAAGCTTAGACGATATTGCAGGGCATGTGACGATTAATAAAATGCTAAAGTGCCACTCTGAGGGTTACTGTTTGGGGTTCTTCTGCAGAACAATCAGCAGTGTCCATCACAGAATGCCAGTAGAGCTTCCCCAGCAATTCTACAGCTATTGTACATTACTTTGGAAGATCTGGACAAACAAAATCACATGGAACAAAGCCACGTAGAAGCAATGTATAGGGATGATTAATTGATATTTGTCTGCCATTTGGCACTAGGTTTGTAAACTCAGTTTGGAATGTTTCCATACGTTGGCTTCTGTGACGTTCAACAGAATGGACATAAGACTAGCGGCAAGAGAAGTGGGGTTGCCTTGATTGTATCATTGTCAAATAATTAAACATTATCTGATTTAATTGATTTTTTTATTTTTTTATAATATTTTTATTAGAAGCATGTGCATATCAAAATAAAAACATTTCTTGTATATCAATCACACATTGCTAATAGGTGGGAATCCAATTATCAAAATAATAATGGTCCTCATTTATCAGTTGTATATTAACTCTGCTTCTATTTTGGTTTTTTTTAATAGATAGAAAGTGAGAAGAAAAAAGAAGGCACGACAAAGAAGAATGGAATAATTTATCAATAATACAACTTTGGAGATAGGTCCGTAGGTTATAAAACATAACTATTCATCTAATCCTGAGTTCGAGCTTCAGTCAGATTCCCATGCCAGACCAATATACCCTTTCAAAAAGTCAATAAATGGAGACCATATTCTAATAAATAATTCTTGTTCATCAATTAAGACAAGTCTAGTTCTTTCCAAATGTAAGGTCTCCGACATTTCCATAATCCACATTTTAATTGTGTGGGTACACAAAAATGCTGGAGAGACTCAGCGGGTGCAGCAGCATCTATGGAGCAAAGGAAATAGGCGACATTTCGGGCCGAAACCCTTCTTCAGACTGATGGGGGGTGGGGGGGAGAAGGAAGGAAAAAGGGAGGAGGAGGAACCCGAGGGCGGGGGGATGGGAGGAGACAGCTCGAGGGTTAAGGAAGGGGAGGAGACAGCAAGGGCTAGCAAAATTGGGAGAATTCAACGTTCATGCCTAATGGATGCAAGCAACCCAGGCGGAATATGAGGTGCTGTTCCTCCAATTTCTGGTGTTGCTCACTCTGCCAATGGAGGAGACCCAGGACAGAGAGGTCGTATTGGGAATGGGAGGGGGAGTTGAAGTGCTGAGCCACCGGGAGTTCAGGTAGGTTATTGCGGACTGAGCGGAGGTGTTCGGCGAAACGATCACCCAACCTCCGTTAGTCTCCCTGATGTAAATCAGCTGACATCTAGAGCAGCGGATGCAGTAGATGAGGTTGGAGGAGATACAGGTGAACCTTTGTCGCACCTGGAACGACTGCTTGGGTCCTTGAATGGAGGTGAAGGCACAGGTGTTGCATTTCTTGCGGTTGCAACGGAAAGTGCCCGGGGAGGGGGTGGTACGGGAGGGAAGGGAAGAATTGACAAGGGAGTTGCGGAGGGAGCGGTCTTTGCGGAAGGCAGACATAGGGGGAGATGGGAAGATGTGGCGAGTGGTGGGGTCACGTTGGAGGTGGCGGAAATGGCGGAGGATTATTTGTTGTATTTGCCGGCTGGTGGGGTGAAAGGTGAGGACTAGGGGGACTCTGCCCTTGTTGTGAGTGCGGGGATGGGGAGAGAGAGCAGTGCTGCGGGGTATGGATGAGACCCTGGTGTGAGCCTCATCTATGGTTGCGGAAGGGAATCCCCGTTCCCTGAAGAACGAGGACATTTCCGATGCCCTGGTGTGAAAAATTTGTGTGGGTTGTAGGACCTTTCCAAAATTTTCATATTCATTTTTTCCCAGCTGTTATACTATAATCAAGAAAGTTTATTTGGCTTGTTGTAAGTTTTAGGCTTTGTTCTGATATTCCTAATATTATTAGTTTTGAGTCGGGATCCAATTGGATGTTGACAACTTCATAAATTATTCTAAAAATATCCATCCAGAAATTGTTGATTTTTATACAATTTACAAAGGTATGAGTTAAGTTAGCCTCTAAATGCTGACATTTATCACAAATAGGATATGTGGGAAGATTCTATTTAATTTTGTTTTAGAGTAATGCAGTCTATGTAATACTTTAAATTATATTAAAGATTGTATGGCATTTAACGAACATTGATGTATATGTTGTAGACTTTTGTCTCAAATATCTTTCATTATAGGTTGGCCTAATTCATTTTCCCATGTTTGTCTATATAATTCCTCACTATCTATGAGGGTATTATAAATATGAGATATTAATTTATCTGTATTAGGATGTTTATTCAAACATTCGTCAAGAGTTTCTGGTTCTCTAGTTCTACAATCTTGTGTATTTGATTTAACATAATCTCTAAGTTGTAAATATCTGTAAAAGTTATTTGAGTGTAATCCATAAATCTGTTGTAACTCCTGAAATGAAAGAAAAGTGCCTTTCCTATAGAGATGTCCCATTTTTTTAATTCCATGATTTTTCCATTGTACGAAACCTTTATCCAACACAGAGGGTTTAAATAAAGGGTTGTTTACAATGGGAAGAAAGAGTGATAACTTATCCAATTTTAAAATCTTTTTAAATTGTTTCCAAATTTGTATACCACTACATATTATAGGGTTTTCACTATAGGTCTTTTTGTTCAATTTTGTGGGAGCAAACAGAATTGAACCAATTTCAAAAGGCAAGCAGTCTTCCTTTTCCATCTTTAACCAGTGGTTGCTGGTCCATTTCTTCCAACCAGAAGTTCATATTTTTAATATTGACTGCCCAGAAGTAAAACAAAAATTTGGCAAAGCTAAACCTCCATTTGTCTTTGATTTACATAAATGTTTTTTGCTTATTCTATGATTCTTATAATCCAAAATATAAGCTTGTGACAATGGAATCAACTTTTAAAAAAAGATTTGGCGGGGAGATATATCGGGATTGATTGAAAGAGGTACAATAATTGCGGTAGGAAGATCATTTTTATAGCATTAATTCTACCAAACATTGAAATAGGGGGTGTTTTCCAATACTGAATATTCTTATGTAGTTTATTCAGTAAAGGCGGGAAGTTTAATTTAAGTAAAGAAGTATATGTCTTAGTCACATAAATTCCTAGATATTTAATTTTTTCATTTACTATTTTAAAGAGGAAATGTTGCAATGTATGTAAATTGAGTTCCGTTATTGGCATGATTTTGCTTTTATTCCAATTAATTCTATATCCCGAGAAGAAACCAAATTGAGTTATTAGATTTAATTGGTTTGGAATGTTAGTTGCTGTGTTTGTAATGTATATTAATACATCATCTGCATATAAAGACATTTTATTCACTGTCTTTAGTATTATATCCGTACATTTCTGGATGGGCTCTAACATTTTCTGCTAATGGTTCAATAGCGAGAGCAAATAATAACGGAGATAGCGGGCATCCTTGTCTACAACCTATAGATAAGTTAAATTTAGGTAATAACATTTGGTTTGTTAATATTCTAGCTGTTGGGTTATTATATAAGAGTTTAACTCGTGTGCAGTACTTCTCGCCCAGTTGAAAATTTTCCATCACTGAAAATAGATAGGGCCATTCCACCTGATCAAATGCTTTTTCAGCATCTAACAAAATGATTGCTAGGTCTACATTAGCAATGCTATTTGAATATATAATATTGAATAATCCTCTCAAATTATAAGATGAGTAACGTTTTGGAATAACACCTGTTTGGTCAGGGTGTATTAATTTATTATTCACTGAACTTAATCTATGTGCTAGAATTTTAGTTAATATTTTCTGATCAATATTTAAGAGAGCTATTGCCCTATATGAACCTGGGTCTTCAAGGTCCTTATCTGTTTTTGGTATAAGTGTTATTGTTTAAAGTTTCTGGCAGTTTCTGTTGAGAGAAAGCATACTTATACCATGTATAACTTATATTTCAGTACATATAACTTATATTTCAATACTGCAATTTTATTGTGTTTTATCATAGATGGCACAGCCGCATTTTCTATGTCTAATTGCCTTATTTCCATTTCCAGTATCTGTTGTTTAGCCCGATTCTCTTTATTATGAAATGCTTGGGAGGAGATTAATGCTTCTCGTACAAATGCTTTAAATGTTTCCCAGAGAATTTCAGGGGCGGTCATTAATCTCGAAAAACATATTCATCTGTTTAATAAGATATTGATGACATACTACTTCATTTAAAATTTGGGAGTTAAGTCTCCATTGTGTCTGTTTCTCGGCCATTCCGTTTAGAGGACAGCTCTTTGCGAGCGGCAGTGAGTGAGCGGCCTAGTGAGGGAAGTGCCCTGTGAGAAAAGTGTGAGTCTTTGGCTCGAGAGTCTTCGGAGAGGAGGCTGAGGAGAGGAGACCACGCAATACGCTTGAGAGGCTAAGGATTCTGGGAGAGGCAAAGAGGTTTGCCACGCACTGCAAGGGAGCAGTGGACCAGACAGGAAGAGCGGACGGAATTACCACTAGACAGCCAAACCAGTAGGTAATTTACGGCTGGGGTGAGTACTTTCCCATTTATAGGAGGTAGGATTATATAAATAAGGGGTGTATCAATACAGTAGGGGATTCTTAAATAGGACCAGTTAATTACTTATATAAGATGGGCGGTCAGGAGATGTGCCAATACTGCGAGATGTGGGAATTTGTCGACACCATTGATGTAGAAGATCCCTACAGCTGCAGTAAGTGTTTGAGGCTAGAGGAACTCCAGCTCCGCATTGATGAGCTGGAGACCCAACTTCATACGCTGCGGTACATCAGGGAGGGGGAGTATTACCTGGATGTTTTGTGCCAGGGGATGGTCACACCAACCAGTTTAACTAATTCAGTAGGCAGTGAGCAAGGAAAGGAAGGTGTGGCCATAAGCGAGGCAGGTAGGGGGAACCAGGAGGAGATGCGGCAGGAGCCACAGCCCTTGTCCCTGACGAGCATGACCGAGGCTCTTACTCAATGTAAGGACGGGATCAGGGGCTGTGGGAGGGATGAGCAACCTGGCTGCAGCACCGTGGATCAGGAGGCCATTCAAGAGGGGGGAGTTAGAAGAAATGCCGTAGTGATAGGGGATAGTATTATCCGGGGGGTAGATAAGGTTCTCTGCGGCCAGCAGAACATGTCCCGAAGGCTGTGTTGCCTACCCGGTGCTAGGGTTAAGGATATCTCTGCGATGCTGGAGAGAAATTTGCAGAGGGAGGGGGAGGATCCAGTGGTCGTGGTCCATGTGGGGACCAATGACATAGGAAGGACGAGGAAGGAGGATCTGCTGAAGGAGTTTGAGCAGTTAGGGAATAAATTAAAAAGCAGAACCTCGAGGGTACTGATCTCCGGATTGCTACCTGAGCCACGGGCCAAATCGGCGAGGGTACGTAAAATTAAAAAGCTAAATGCGTGGCTCAAAGACTGGTGTGGGAATAATGGGTTTGGTTTCTTTGGCCACTGGCACCAGTACTGGGACAGGGGGGATCTGTTCTGTAAGGACGGACTTCACCTGAACGGTGCTGGGACTGGGGTCCTGGCAAATCATATAACTAGGGCAGTAGAGAGGTCTTTAAACTAAGTAGCGGGGGGGAGGTATCAAGGGGGGTAATAACGGCAAGGGTAGACGAAATAGAGCAGGGTATCAGTGGGGAAGCGGAAAGTCAAAATGTGACAGGAGACAGAATGTGTGAAGATAAAGCTTTAGATGTAAAAGGGGCAAAAACGGAAAGGAAGGGTAGTAAAAATCATCTGAAAGTGCTTTATCTAAATGCACGGAGTATTCGTAATAAGATAAATGAATTAACGGTGCAATTAAGTATATATAGTTATGATATCGTGGCCATTACGGAGACATGGCTGCAAGGGGATCAGGACTGGGAGTTAAATATAGAGGGGTACTCGACAATTAGGAAAGATAGACAGGAAAGAAAGGGAGGAGGGGTGGCCCTTTTAATAAGGGAGGGAATAACGGCAATAGAGAGGAAGGATATTGCGTTGAAGGATCAGGATAGTGAAACAGCTTGGGTACAGATAGAGAATAATAAGGGGAAAAAAACACTAGTGGGTGTAATTTATAGACCTCCAAATAGCTGTGATGCTGTTAGTCAGAACATAAATCTGCAAATAGTTGACGCATGTAAAAAGGGAACTGCTGTAATCATGGGGGACTTCAATTTTCATATTAATTGGGCAAACCAAACCGGGCAGGGTAGACTAGAGGAAGAGTTTATAGAATGTATTAGAGACGGGTTCCTAGAACAGTATGTCACAGAACCGACAAGGGGGGAGGCAATCTTGGATCTGGTCCTGTGTAATGAAGCAGGATTAATTAAAAATGTCATAGTTAGGGACTCGTTGGGAACAAGTGACCACAATATGGTCGAATTCCATATTCAAATAGAAGGGGAGCAGGTTGAAACTCAGGCTAGGGTGCTTAGTCTAAATAAGGGGGATTATGAAGGTATGAGGACTGAGCTGATCAAAGTTGACTGGGATAGCAGACTCAAGAATAAGACGGTACATGAGCAGTGGTGTACGTTTAAGGGTATACTGTATAACCTTCAAGAAAAATTTATTCCTATGAAGAAAAAAAGGGGTAAGGGTAAGAACAGTCAGCCATGGCTCAGTAAAACTATAAAGGATAGTATTCGGCTGAAGGCAAGGGCATATAAGGTAGCCAGAGATAGTGGGAGGGTAGAGGATTGGGAAGCATTTAAAGGTCAGCAAAAAATAACTAAGAGATTAATTAAGACGGGGAAAATAGACTATGAAAGGAATTTAGCGAACAACATAAAGACTAATAGTAAGAGTTTTTATAGCTATATAAAAAGAAAAAGGGTGGCTAAGGTGAACGTTGGTCCATTGGAGGGTGAGACTGGAGAGTTGTTGGTGGGGAACATGGAAATGGCAAAGGCATTAAACGAGTATTTTGTATCAGTCTTCACCATAGAAGACACAAAAAATATTCCAACGCTGGATAAACAGGGGGCGGTAGGAATGGAGGAGCTAAATATTATTAAGATCACCAAGGAGGTGGTATTAGGGAAATTAATGAGACTGAAGGAGGATAAATCCCCTGGGCCTGATGGATTACATCCAAGGGTCTTGAGGGAGATAGCGGTGGGGATTGTGGATGCATTGGTGATAATTTTCCAAAACTCCCTGGAGGCAGGAACGGTCCCAGTGGATTGGAAAATGGCCAATGTAACACCTATATTTAAAAAAGGAAGTAAACAGAAGGCGGGTAACTATAGACCGGTTAGTCTATCGGTGGTGGGTAAAATGTTAGAGACAATTATTAAAGAAACACTAACGGGGCACTTGGATAAACATGACTTCATCGGACAGAACCAGCATGGTTTTGTGAAAGGGGAAGTCCTGTTTAACGAATCTGCTCGAATTCTTTGAGGAAGTAACAACCCGGGTGGATAAAGGGGAACCAGTGGATGTGGTATACTTGGACTTCCAAAAGGCTTTTGACAAGGTGCCACATAAGAGACTATTGCTAAAAATAAAAAATTATGGGATTGGGGGTAATATATTAGCATGGGTAGAGGATTGGCTAACAAATAGGAAGCAGAGAGTGGGGATAAATGGTTCATACTCGGGATGGCAACCGGTAACTAGAGGGGTTCCGCAAGGGTCGGTGCTGGGACCCCAGTTGTTCACAATTTATATAAATGATTTGGAGGAGGGAACCAAGTGTAATATATCAAAATTTGCGGACGATACAAAAATGGGAGGAAAAGTAGGGGATGAGGAGGATAGGAAGAGTCTGCAAAAGGATATAGATAAGCTAGGTGAGTGGGCAACAACTTGGCAGATGAAATTTAATACTAATAAATGTGAAGTCATTCACTTTGGGAAAAAAAAATGATAGGGCAAGTTATTTTCTAAATGAGGAGGAGCTGCGTTGTAATGCAACGCAAAGGGATCTAGGGGTATTAGTACATGAATCACTGAAAGTTAGTATGCAGGTGCAGCAAGCAATCAGGAAGGCCAATGGAGTTTTGGCCTTTATTGCTAGGGGGATTGAGTATAAAAACACGGAGGTCTTGCTGCAGCTGTACACAGTATTAGTGAGACCACATTTGGAATACTGTGTACAGTTCTGGGGTCCATACTTAAGAAAGGATGTACTAGCCCTGGAGGCAGTGCAGCGAAGGTTTACAAGATTAATTCCTGCAATGAGGGGATTGACATATGAGGAAAGGTTAAGTAGGCTGGAACTCTACTCTTTGGAGTTTAGAAGAATGAGAGGCGATCTCATTGAAACATATAAGATCGTGAGGGGCCTTGATCGGGTGGATGCACCGAGGATGTTCCCAATGATCGGGGAAACTAGAACTAGGGGACATAATTGCAGAATAAGGGGGGGCTCTTTTAAAACTGAGATGAGGAAGAACTTCTTCACCCAGAGGGTGGTTAATTTATGGAATTCACTGCCCCAGGGAGCAGTGGAAGCAGAAACTTTAAATATATTTAAGACTAAAATAGATGTTTTTTTAGCTGCCAAGGGGATAAGGGGCTACGGGGAGAGGGCAGGGATATGGACCTAGGTATGGTTAGTATAGTAAGACCTGAGTGATCTCCTGGACAAGTGTTGATCGCCTAGATTGGGGTCGGAGAGGAATTTCCCGGATTTTTTTCCCGAATTGGACCTGGGTTTTTATCCGGTTTTTTGCCTCCCCCAGGAGATCACGAGGTTCTTGGGGTGGAGAGGGGTGATAGCGGTATAAAGGGGAGGGTAGTGTCTTGTGTTCTGTGTCTTGTGTCTACTGTTTGTGGGTAAGTGTGTCTGTTTAGTGTTCAGCCATGAGCGAATGGCGGTGCGGGCTCGATGGACCTGGTGGTCTGCTCTCGCACCTACTTTCTATGTTTCTATGTTTCTATGTTTCTAGTTTAATCATAAATGTTAAGGGTGCATGGTCCGAGTTTATAATATTATGATATTTTGAGTTGTAGGTAAATGGGATGAGATTGGAGTCTACTAAAAAATAGTCTATTCTCGAATAGGTTGTATGTGATTTAATTGATTTAGAGCAGGAAATAGCAATAAAAGAAAAGATCTGCCATGAATTTGTTGATTTTGAGGGCATAAGTGCGGTATGGTTTATTATAGTAGTTGTCATGTTATTGCTCATGAGCAGCATTACCAGATAATTCATTTTTCCCATCTTGTTATATAATAAAAATGAAAGACAATATTGGGAATATCCTGCACGTCTGGCAGCATCTTTTGAGAGAGAAACTGGTAATATTTACCTTGATAACTTTTTATCAAAGCTGCATCTCTCTTCCTCTTCTTCCATTGCTCCATGCAGTTGATAATGATGTCTGAGGCTGATGCCATGGTAATGAGCAGTGTGTTTTGAGAATATTGAGACCCACCGTGTATCTCTTCCAATGCAGTCCAGGTAGTGGAATTGCTTGCACACACGCATGCACGCACACAGGCACACCATCAGTGGATAACCCTTATTTACTGTAGCAATTGATATAGTAGAGTGAATCAGGGGTTACAGTGAACCAGCGCAGAAAGAATATGGCATTAACCTATGAGGTGTGCTGCATTTGATTATGCACTAGCTGGATATTATGTGATTGGAATGACTTTCAATTGTGGTGCCATCTACAAACTCCAAGATTGCAATTGGGCAGGTGTTGGTGGCATATTTCAAACAAAGGGATATCAAGCCCCATTTTTTTCTTTGATTTCAGTAGGAAAATTGCTACCTAATCAGCTTGGATAGATATGGCTTCCTGCTACGCATCCTTATACAGCTGTTTACAGAATGAGGTGAATTTAATGATTGGTATTTAAAGAGCAGGTGCAATCGGCTCAGATGAGATTATTTCCAAATAGTTTGAGAAGATGTGCTGCCCATATACCTTGCTGCCTCCTGATGTTGGAAAGTGGCATCTGAAATGTGCCATTTGCTGAAGAGAGTGCCGGGAAGAAGTTTGGGTCTGAGTATCTAATCACAAGCAACAGTATGCACGGCAGTGAGCTACTGCTAAGCACAATGGAGTATGGACTTGCTGCCATTTTCAACCTCCGCACCTCAGCTGATGCTCTTCCTTAAGCTGGGGGGGGGGAGAATGGAAAGTAAGAAATGCACATTAACACCATCACTGACCGAGAACTGAGTGATTTATCTTCTCATGATAGCCAGCACTGTTGTTTCACGGGGGTTAAAGATGCAAGCACGCCTGTCCTCCTCCAGTTTTTCTGTGCTGTTTAGCCTTTGCAATTATGCAAAATGTGTGATGTACTGTAAAATATCAATTTTATGCTTATTAGGAAACAGTATAGGATTTGGCATTTATTTGATAAAGTGGCAGATGCACAGGGAACCAGTATTCAACTGATGGAATCAAAGACAAGTAGCAGTGCACAGCCATCATAAGCAATGGAATCTCTTGTAAGTTAAAAGAACTATGAATCATTAATACTGTGAAAAATGTCTTTCATTTTTTCTCTCTTGAATGTAAAATAGCTTTTGTATCTATGTCATTGCTGATGCAATGTAAATTGTACAGGCCTCTATAATTAGATTCTTTAACGTGAAGAACCACTATTTATCATGAAGGCAGACACAAAATGTAGCGTAGAGTTAGGGGATAAGGCCAGTGTATGCCTGGAACAGTGATTGTTCGGCATATCCTACAAAGAGGCAGGCATAGCTGGGGCCCATGCGAATACCCATAGCTATGCCTTGGATTTGGAGGAAATGGGAGGAGTCGAATGAGAAGTTGTTAAGGGAAAGAACCAGCTCTGCTTGGTGGAGGAGAGTGTTAGTAGATGGAAATTGGCTGGTTCTGCAGCGAGAACGAAACGGAGTGCTTTAAGCCCTTCCTGGTGGGGGATGGAGATGTAGAGTGACTGGACATCCATAGTAAAGATGCGGCAAAGTGGCCTGGAAAATGGAAGCTGTTGAAGAGACGAAGAGCGTGTGAGGTTCCTTGGACAGTGGAACAACAATGGCAGGTATTTCTGCGAATAATACAGAAGGTGCAGGATCTGATCATTCCAAAGAGGAAGAAAGATTCTAAGGGGAGTAAGGGGCGACCGTGGCTGACAAGGGAATTAAAATTATAAAATATAAAATTAAAACAGAGGAAGTACAACATAGCAAAGATGAGCAGGATGCCAGAAGATTGGGTAACATTTAAAGAGCAACAGAAGATAACTAAGAAGGCAACACGGGGAGAAACGATGAGGTATGAAGGTAAGCTAGCCAAGAATATAAAGGAGGATAGTAAAAGTTTTTTTAGGTATGTGAAGAGGAAACAATTAGTTAAGATCAAATTTGGACCCTTGAAGACTGAGAAGGGTGAATTTATTATTGGGAACAAGGAAATGGCAGATGAGTTGAACGGGTACTTTGGATCCGTCTTCACTAAGGAGGACACAAACAATCTTCCTGATGTACTAGGCAGAGGATCTGGGGTGACGGAGGAACTGAAGGAAATCCACATTAGGCAGGAAATGGTGTTGGGTCGACTGATGGGACTGAAGGCTGATAATTCCCCAGGGCCTGATGGTCTGCATCCCAGGGTACTTAAGGAAGTGGCTCTAGAAATTGTGGACGCATTGTTGATCATTTTCCAATATTCTATAGATTCAGGACCAGTTCCTGTGGATTGGAGGGTAGCTAATGTTATCCCACTTTTTAAGAAAGGCGGAAGAGTGAAAACGGGGAATTATAGACCAGTTAGCCTGACATCGGTGGCGGGGAAGATGCTGGAGTCAATCATAAAAACTGAAATAGCTGCACATTTGGATAGCAGTAACAGGATCAGTCCGAGTCAGCACGGATTTACGAAGGGGAAATCATGCTTGACTAATCTTCTGGAATCTTTTGAGGATGTAATTAGGAAAATGGACAAGTGAGAGCCAGTGGATGTAGTATACCTGGACTTTCAGAAAGCATTTGATAAGGTCCCACATAGGAGATTAGTGAGCAAAATGAGGGCACATGGTATTGGGGGTAGAGTGCTGACATGGATAGAAAATTGAATGGCAGACAGGAAACAAAGAGTAGAGATTAACGGGTCCCTTTCAGAATGGCAGGCAGTGACTTGTGGGGTACCACAAGGCTCGGTGCTGGGACCGCAGCTATTTACAATATATATTAATGATTTAGATGAAGGGGTTACAAATAACATTAGCAAATTTGCAGATGACACAAAACTGGGTGGCAGTGTGAACTGTGAGGAGGATGCTATGAGAATGCAGGGTGACTTGGACAGGTTGGGTGAGTGGGCAGATGCATGGCAGATGCAGTTTAATGTGGATAAATGTGAGGTTATCCACTTTGGTAGCAAAAATAGGATGGAATATTATTATCTAAATGGTGTCAAGTTGGGGAAAGGGGAAGTATAACAGGATCTGGGGGTCCTTGGACACCAGGCACTGAAAGTAAGCATGCAGGTACAGCAGGCAGTAAAGAAGGCGAAAGGCATATTATCCTTCATAACAAGAGGAGTTGAGTATAGGAACAAAGAGGTCCTTCTGCAGTTGTACAGGGCCCTAGTGGGACCACACCTGGAGTATTGTGAGTCGAAGAACGAGTTGCCGAAGCGAAGAAGTGGAAGGGCGGGACGCATAAAAGCCAAATAACCGAATGGACGCAACGCTGAAAAGCCAAATAACGGACATGGCATCGCAGATTGGTCCAGACCACCATGTCCATCAGGGGGAGACTGGATATCCTAAAGAATATCCTAGCTCCCTGAGTCGTTTCAGTGATATGAGTAAGTGTGAATCGGCATGTTAGTGTCAGCGTGCACAGAAATGATCATCCAAACAAAGTCCCTTGAAACAGCAAATGCCCTCAATATACTATGTGCCAAAAGCCGTTTGGGAGCTCAGCAGAGCAGATGTGATTTCCCTCCTTTTATGCAGGAACAACAGAAGAATTAATGCCTTTATACAAGATTAAAAGCCCTTATCGATGATTGAAACTTACAAATTCTCACAGTAGTATTGACTGTGATCTCTTTAATCTATTATGGGAGTCCACAAGCATCCCACAAGCAATTCCCATGATCCTATATCGAAGAAAATCAAAGCCCACCATTGCAAGCACCTTGGAGGGATCAAGCAAAAAATACAGATTTTTTTGAACATTTTTTAATTTTTTTCTTTTTTTTAAATTAGTACAATAAGTTGCAGTAATACACACCACATATATCTCATTACATTTGTTGTACCTCTTCATTTTTTGAACTTTAAAAAAGATAGAAATAAAAGAAGTAAGGAAAGTGAGAAAGAGTCGTGAAGGTGCAGGGAAGTGTTGGGAAAAGAAAGCCCCTTAGAAAAGGAGTTAGAGAAGAAAGTTAAGAAAAATAGACCCTAGAAAAGAAAGAAAGAAAGAGTAACAATCGCTCTATTATAAAAAAACTCCGCAAAAAGGGATATACCAACCATATTTTTCACCCCCCGTTACCAGATCCTGGCACCATTTATTTTTTAAATTACTATTGCAGCTTATGCTTGTAATAAGTCCTTAAATGCAGACCATGTCTTTTGGAAGTGGTCTGCTTTGCCTGCTAGGAGGAGTCTCATCTCTTCCAGATGGAATGTTTCGGACATTTTTGAAATCCACATTTTTATTGTTGGTATAGGAGCATTTTTCCAGAATTTGAGTATAAGCTTTTTTCCCATTATTAGCCTGTAATTAAGTAAATTCTTTTGAAACACGTTTAGTTCAGGGCTACCTTCCGTTATTCCAAAAATAATCCATTCTGCTTTTGGTATGAGTTTTATTTTAAATAGTTTTGTGAAGATTTCAAATATTTTGTTCCAGAATTTTTGGATTTTTATACAAAAAACAAAAGTGTGCGCTATAGTAGCTTCATGGGTGAGACGTTAGGGAAAAGTTTATTTATTTTTGTTTTGAATAATATAGTCTATGTAATGTTTTGAATTGAATTAGTGTATGTCGTACGTTGATCGAGCATTTATGCACATATAGTAAGTGTTTATCCCAGCTCTCTTTTGACTTGTTTATAGCTAGTTCTTGTTCCCAGTCTCTTCTAATAGCATCAGTTGTAGGTATTTCTATATTTAAAATAGTGTTGTATAAGTATGATATTAGGTTTGCTGATTCGGCCTTTGTCTTCATTGCTTCATCTAGTAAGTCTGGAGGCATGTTATGATAGTCTTTTGTGTATTTTTTCAGATAGTCACACAATTGAAGATATTTAAAATATTGATTATTTCTCAAATTATATTTCAGTCGTAATTGTTGAAATGATAATAATTTTCCGAATTCATACAAGTCTCCGAGCGTTTTGATTCCTATTCTTTCCCATTGTGTAAATGATTTATCTATAGTAGGAAGGTTTAAACGACGGATTATTGACTATTGGCATTAAAAGAGATAGATTTCTTAATTTTAGATTCTGTTTTATTTGTTTCCAAGTTCTAATTGCGCTATGTATAATTGGATTTCTATTGTAATTTTTGATATTCAGATTCATTGGTGAAAGGAGAGTCGCTCCTGTATTAAACAGAGAGCAGTCCTCTCTCTCCATTACAATCCAGTCCACCTGCTGGACAGAATTGTCCAGCAGGTGAATCATATTTTTAATATTTACAGCCCAATTATAGTGCATAAAGTTAGGGAGCGCTAGACCACCCAGCTCTTTGGGTTTACTAAGGTGTGTTCTTTGTATTCTGTGGGATTTATAGTCCCATATAAAATTTGTAATGTCTGAGTCCAAATTTTTGAAATACTTTTTTGGAAGATATATAGATATTGATTGAAATAGATATAGGATTTGTGGTAGAAAGATCATTTCTATAGCATTTATTCGACCTATTAAAGAAATTGGGAGCCTTTTCCAGAATTTGATTAGAATATTTAGTTTGTTAAGTAAGGTACTTTAATTGGCATTAAACATAGCATGATAGTTTCTAGTAATTTCAATTCCCAAATATTTAAATTTTTCTGTGGCTATTTTAAAGGGGAATTTTAAGAGATGTGTTGAGTCTTTCGGTTTTATCGACATAATTTCACTTTTGTTCCAGTTTATTCTGTATCCTGAGAAAGATCCAAAGTTCTCAATTAGATTTAGTATGTTTGGTATACTAATTTGGGGTTTTGAGATGTACAGTAGTACATCATCTGCATATAAAGATATTATGTTATTTGAATATTTTGTATTATAACCGTAAATATCCGGGTGTGTTCAGATTATTTCAGCTAAAGGTTCAATTACGAGAGCAAATAACAGCGGTGATAATGAACATCCTTGTCTATTGCCCCTTGATAATTGGAATTTCGTAGATAGTATATTATTAGTTAATATTTTAGCCATAGGTTTGTTATATAATAATTTTATCCATGCGATGAAGTTCTCTCCCATTTGAAATATTTGCAATACTTTAATCATATAATCCCATTCTACTTGATCAAATACTTTTTCTGCATCCAATGAAATGATTGATAACTCTTGTTCTTGAGGTTTGTGTGAATGCATTATGTTAAGCAGACGTCTCAGGTTATTAAATGAGCGTCTCTTGGGTATAAATCCCGTTTGATCCTCGTTTATTAATTTACTAACATATTTACTTAGTCTTCTAGCTAGTGTTTTCTCTAATATTTTTTGATCCGTATTTAACAGTGCAATAGCTCTATATGAGCCTGGTTCTTCTATGACTTTATCTTTTTTAAGTATTGATGTAATCGTTGATTCTGTTAGTGTTTCAGGTAGGATTTGTTCTTTAAAAGCGTATGTATACATTTTCTGTAAACGTGGTGTAACTATGTCGTAAAAACATTTATAAATTTTTTTACTGAATCTGTCTGGTCCTGGTGTTTTTTTCATTCTTTAGTGTGTTTATTGTGTCTTCTATTTCCTTAGATGTAATTTGTGCTCCCAGTTCCTCTTGTTCCTTCAATTCTAGTTTTGGAAGATTACAATTGTCCAAGAACTTTGAAACTTTAATATTATCTGTTAGCGTTTTGGATGTGTATACATTCTGGTAAAATTGAGCGAATCTTTTATTGATATCATTGGGTAGTGTTAATAATTCCCCTCTATCTGATTTAATCTTTAAAATTGCGTGGTATTTTTCCCATTTTTTCAGTTGGCGTGCCAGAAGTTTGTGGGGTTTATCCCCAATATCAAAATGTTCCTGTTTTGTAATTTGGAATAGTCTTATAACTTTCTCTGATAATAACTTATTTAGTTTAAATTTAAATATTAATATTTTATTATGTTTATCCATAGTTTATCCTAGTCTTTAGCATTATCTATATCTAGCACAAGATATGTTTTTCCTTCATCAGCCTTAAATCAGTAACTGATCAACAACCCACTCACTACTGAAAAGAATTCTACATATTTTATCAAAAACCTTTATAAATTTGAACAGCTCTGAGTCTCCCATTAACCCCTTTATATTGCAAGCAAAATACTGTCAGTTTCTTCAGAAAATTACAGGCTCTCATTCTTAGTTTTATTCAAATAAACAAAAGTAATTAATTTATCTCCTCTTGTGAGTTTATGGAATAATATTGAACCACAGATTGTTTATACTGAAGACTCAGAATTAAACTTGTTTTCATCAGAGAAAAAGGCTGATAAATTAAAATTGATTCAGAGCCATTAAAGGAGTGAGTTGAAGATACTGTGGATGCAGTCACATCCACTATAGTTTCCACTAACAAAATTAAATGAATAGGATATGCATAGGCCAGATGATCAGAGATTAGATCAAAATCTCTAAAGCACTCATACCATCAGTTTTTTGCCAAAGGTGTTTGACATAAAATGCTGGAGTAACTCAGTGGGTGAGGCAGCATCTCTGGGGAGAAGGAATGGGTGACTTTTCGGGTTGAGATCCTTCTTCAGACTGATGTCAGGTGAGGGGGTGGGACAAAGATAGAATATAGGCAGAGACAGTAAGACTAGTGTAAGAACCGGGAAGGCGGAAGGGATGGAGAGAGAAAACAAGTGCTATCTGAATTTAGAGAAGTCAATGTTCATACCGCTGGGGTGTATATGAAGTGATGGTCCTCCAATTTGCGCTGGGCCTCACAGCAGCAGCTTCCAATTAACAATGATGTCAAGGGGGGAGGGAGGGGAGAGGGGTTATGGAGAGAGGGAAAGGGGAGGGAGGGAGAGGTGAGGGAGGAAGTGGGGGAGGGGAGGAGGAGAGGGGAAACAAGAGCAAGGGTGAAGAGGAGGGGATGAGGGGGAATGGAGGAGGATAGGGGTAGGAAGAGGGATGGTGAGGCGTAGTTGGGGAGAGTTGCCATGACTCACGTCACAACGGGGTCTCTGGCGTCACAATGGGAACCCATCAGCCACGCCTGCACAGTTGGGGTGAGTGATGGAATATTGTGATCGGGGATCAGCCCTCCCATGTGACAGGGACCTAATGGGTCCCACTTGGCCTAGTATATTCCTAAAACTCTCATCTTGTTTGTTTCAATGTCTGTCTGTGAGGTGTGTGAGTGTGATCCTGAAATTACACCAAAATGGACACGATAGTTTCATTCAGATTTATGGTATATTTTACAAGTTATTTATATTTTAAACTTTACAAAAACTACTTTGACAAAAATCTCTTCCATCTGCACTGGCAGCTAGCAGCATATGATGTCACAATGGGGTCTCATTTACATAAACTGCCCGTCAGCTGTGTTCCAACCCACAATTACATCACAATGGGATCTTACTTGCACAAAAATAACAGATTAAAAAAATACAGCAGCTTCCACCTCACAATAGCATCAAGGGGGTAGGGATGGGAGAGAGGTTATGGAGGGAGTGAGGGAGTGACTGAGGGTAGGGGAAAGGAGAGAGAGAGGTGAGGGAGGTATGAGGGGGGAGGGGGAGAGGGGAAAGAAGACAGAGGGTGAAGGGGAGGCGAAGAAAGTGCTTGGGATGAGGGGGAATGGAGGAGGATAGTGATAGGAAGAGGGATGGTGAGGTGCACTTCGTGAGGGTTGCCATGACTCTCATCACAACGGGGATCTCTGGCGTCACAATGTGAACCCATCAGCCGCACCTGTGCAGTTGGGGGCTATGGGTGAGTGGTGGAATATTGCGTTAGGGGACCAGCCCTCCCATGTGACAGGGACCCAATGGGTTCCACTTGGTTTAGTCTATATTACTAAATCTCTGATCTTGACCGCCTTTGGCCCACTGTGCTGTGATTTCCAACAGAACGCCATCACCTACAGCCGTCATTTTTTGGCCACCTCGCTCAGAGCCCCCTCCGCCATACAGGTGCAGAGGATTTTTCCCATCGATGACAAATCAGAGAGATATTAATGTTTTTTTTTTAAATCACCATTCTCTCTGCTGCCCCTGCTGGAGGGAGGGGGAGGGACTATAAAAACGAGGAAGTGGTGTGCCTCAATCAGTCTCTGCAAGATGGATGAAGCCAAGGGTCATGTCTATGAATAATACTGAACAAATGTCTACACAACTGTGAGTACCCTTAATGTGTTTTGAAAATGAAAATATGGTTTGTTTGAAGTAAAAAGGCACTGCCTGCAAATGGTTGTTTGGGTGCTTTGGCTTGAAGTTGAAAGGCACTAATTACTGCAAATGGTGGCTTGGGTGCTTTGGCTTGAAGTTGAAAGGCACTACTTACTGCAAATACCGGGTGCTTTGGCTGAAGTTGAAAGGCACTACTTACTGCAAATGGTGGCTTTTGGCTTGAAATTGAAAGGCACTACTTTACTGCAAATGGTGGATTGGGTGCTTTGGCTTGAAGTTGAAAGTCACTACTTACTGCAAATGGTGGCTTGGGTACTTTGCTTGAAGTTGAAAGGCACTACTTACTGCAAATGGTGGCTTGGGTGCTGCTTTGGCTTGAAGTTGAAAGGCACTACTTACTGCAAATGGTGGCATGAAGTTGAAAGACGCTACTTACTGCAAATGGCGGCATGAAGTTGAAAGACGCTACTTACTGCAAATGGCGGCTTTGGTGCTTTGGCTTGATGTTTAAAGGCACTACTGCAAATGCACTTTCTGTTTGCACTGTATATTGAATTTAGATAAAACGCTACCACTTACGGCTGTGATTTTTGGCCATCTTAGTCCTCCCCTCTGCTGAGCAGGTGCAGATAATTCTTCCCATCAATGAAAAATAAAAGTGTTATTAGTGTTTAAAAATAGTTGAGAATCTCTCTCCTGTCAATCACGCCCTAAAAGCCACACCTTTCATCCGGTGGGAGGGGGAGGGGTTATAAAACCCGGAAGTGTGGGTGTGGCTCAGTCTCTGCATGATGGAGGAGGGAGAGGCCATGAGTGTCTGAGCTGTGTACAACTGAATACACTGAATGTCTACTGAACTGTGAATTTGGTGTTTTGTGTGGTTTTATGGTGGTTTCACCCAGCATGAAATAGTATGAAGCTGCATTGGAATTTGATGGCCTTCGACCCTGCTTGAAGTGGAATGAAATTGCACTGAATTTGGTGGCCTTGCATCCTGCTGAAAGTGGTATGAAACTGCACTTGAATTTGGTGGCCTTGTATTCAGCTTGAAGTGGTATGAAACTGCATTTGAATTTGGTGGCCTTGCACCCTGCTTGAAATGGTAGGAACATGGATTTGAATTTGGTGGCCTTGCACCATATAGTCATTAGTCAACTGCCAGCCCACCAGCCGTGAGTGAGCTGCCAGCAAATCAGGCTTGAGGGGCTGAGCTGCCTCCCCAAGAACCCATACCAGCACTCCAGAAAGCCCCCCCCCCCCCCCCCCCACTGGCCACCAATATTGGAATTCGTGGAGAGGTGGAATATTGTGTCGGGGGACCAGCCCTCCTGTGTGAACATGGGACCCAACGGGTCCCACTTAGTCTAGTAACTTATAAAGTTATGAAGACAGTCTAACTTTCCTGTCTTAACATGGCTGATAAGTCAATTCATTGGAAAGTGGGATTTTTTTGGCCAGAAGCTATTACATGGGAAAGGGTGTTGCTTAACTAAATAAAGTTTTTTTCTTTAACATAACTGATCATTCTAGCCCATTTCTGACCCAGGAGACCATTCCAGAACTGGTCATTCCAGCTCACTTATCAAGTCAAGATAGATAGACATCAGGCAGCTTGCCTTCTACATCATCATTGGAGGCTTATCTGCATTTTTACATCAGCACCAGCAACCGACCAGCAAGAGACCCTTTAACTGCATCAATCATGAAGATTTAAATTGTGACCTTTAAAGAGAGCAAAAAAATCAATGCAAGTAGGTCGCAAGAGTGATTCTAACTGTCCACACAGATAAGATCAGGCCTTCTGTTGATTTGCAGCCTGAATACTGCAATAATGTAGAAAAAGTTACCAGGCCGTGCAAATCTAGAGACTTGAAATCCTGTTCTCTGATAAGTTTATGTCTTAACTTAAAGAATATTACTGGACAACGGATTGAAACATAGAAACATAGAAAATAGGTGCAGGAGGAGGCCATTCGGCCCTTCAAGCCAGCACCACCATTCATTGTGATCATGGCTGATCGTCCCCCATCAATAACCCGTGCCTGCCTTCTCCCCATATCCCTTAACTCCACAAGTCCCTAGAGCTCTATCTAACTCTCTCTTAAATCCATCCAGTGATTTGGCCTCCACTGTCCTCTGTGGCAGGGAATTCCATAAATTCACAACTCTCTGGGTGAAAACGTTTTTTTCTCACCTCAGTCTTAAATTACGTCCCCTTTATTCTAAGACTGTGGCCCCTGGTTCTGGACTCGCCCAACATTGGGAACATTTTTCCTGCATCTAGCTTGTCCAGTCCTTTTATAATTTTATGTTTCTATAAAATCACCCCTCATCCTTCTAAACTCCAGTGAAAACAAGCCTAGTCTTTTCAATCTTTCCTCATATGACAGTCCCGCCATCCCAGGGATCAATCTCGTGAACCTACGCTGCACTGCCTCAATCACAAGGATGTCCTTCCTCAAATTAGGATACCAAAACTGTACATAATACTACAGATGTGGTCTCACCGGAGCCCTATACAACTGCAGAAGAACCTCTTTACTCTCATTGCTTTGTACTTATTGCAAGTATACCAAAATAAAATTTTCCTTCTGGGTCTTCAGTGCGTCTGACAAATTATAGAATGGTTCATTGGTTCATAAGTCCATAGGACCAGAATTAGGCCATTCAGCCCATTGTGTCTACTCCACCATTCTATCATGGCTGACCTACCTGTATGTTTCCCTCTCAACCCCATCTCCCCGTAACCCCTGACACCCTTACTAATCAAGAATCTGTCAATCACCGCCTTAAAAATACCCAATAGCTTGGCCTCCACAGCTGTCTGTGGCAAAGAATTGCACAGATTCACCACCCTCTGACTAAAGAAATTCCTCCTCATCTGCTTTCTGAAGGTGACAGATTTTCATATCGTTCAATGAACCTTTCCTCTAGCCACTTTGATTGAAGACAGGGGGTTTAGGCGATTAATCGAGACGCATTTAAGAGCTCTCCACAAGACATTCATTGCCGTCGAAAGATAAATCTTCAAAACAGTCTCTTAATTAATGGTTTCTTTATTGTTGGAGTAAAAACAGTAATATATTGATCCGAACTTCTTCTTGTTTAAGTAAATCTTGATCATACTCGTAGTTAAACTCATGCATGGTCAAACTCGTGCATGGTAGAAAGCTGTGACCTCTCCTCCATGCTTCTTCAAACTAAACTAAACTAATTACTAGGGAGCCTGCGCGAGAATCCCAGCCGTAAATACGCCTCCAACTATGTAATAAATCCTACCCACAGGCAATAATTACAGGCAGATAAAATTTAAAGGTAACTGGTTATAGTTATAACATACTGCGTTAAGCTAAATGGCTACTACCTACCAGTCCCTAATTGTTCTGAGTATATAACAAGGCAATTACTAATAGACATTAAAAAAGGAGCTATTAAAGCTTAACATATGAAAAAACACAAAATGCATTTATATATCAGCATTCAGGCTTCTTTAGCAATTCTTCTATCTTCACCTTCGCCTTCTAGAAACAAGCATAACTTGGTTATTGGTTTTATTAACACATTGTTCTTAGTCTGAAGTTGTACCATGGACACCAAACCCTTAACATCAGGCATGATACCCAGTATATAGTCCAAAACACAAAAGTCCAAAGTTTTGACAGCACGAAACTTCTTCCTCCATGTTCGATCAATTCATGGATATGCCGTAACAATAATGTTCAGATGTGAAAATTCTTCGAGAGAATAATAGGATTTTTAGCAAAACGCTCACTGTGATGTTTTGTTTAATTTCCAGATCATCAGCAGAGATTACAAATCCCAGCTCAAGCTTTGGCTCTGTCTGGCTTACAGAGAAATTCCGGTTTATTGATCCATCTGTTGTTGTTTAAGAAGCGGTGTGCTGTTAGTCCTCTAGAAGCTTCATCCGCAGGATTTTAATTGTGTTAACATATTTCTATTGTGAAACATTAGTAGCTCCCAATACAAAAGAGATTCTGTTTGCTACAAATGTTAAATAACATTTTATTCTCATTGTTGAAGTATTGAAGCACCGTAGTACTATCATTCCAGAAAATAGATTCTTCCAGCTGAAGCTGTAGTTCTTTTTGCAGCATTATGTCAACTTTAACAGCTAAGACTGCGGCAGTAAGTTCCATTCTGGGAATTGTCATTTGTTTCAATGGTGCCACTCTGGCCTTTCCCATTAAGAATGCAACATGTACTTCTTTGTTATCATTTTCCAGTCTTAGATATGAAACAGTAACGTAGCCACTTTCATTGGCATCTGAGAAATGATGCAGCTGTGAACTTCTGATCTTACCAAAGCTTGTAGGCTTCATGCACCGGCCCACTTTGAATTCTGAGATCTTGTTGAGATCTGTTAACCATTCTGTCCATCGGTGAGAGGAAGTTTGCATTATACTCTCATCCCATCCAAGTTAATCCTTACAAAGATCCTGCAAAATCAACTTGGCTGGCAGTGTAAATGGTGCAAGATATACCAAAGGGTTGTAAACAGAACCAATCACGGATAGGATACCCCTTTCTTATTGTACCGCTGCTGGAAAATTCATTTCACTGGCACTTATGTGCAAGTGACGAATAAAACTTGATTGATTGATTGATTGATTGATTCCAGTTGTTCATTGGGGGCGCTGAGAGGCGGTTGCCCTGCCAGCAGCATGTTCATTGTTTTGCCTTTTTTTGTCTTTTTTTGGTGTGTCTATATGTTAGTTTGGGTGTGGGGGGTGGTGGGGGGAAAGGGGGGAAACTGCTTTTGGTCGCTTCTTCGACGGAAAGGCAACTTTGTAACACTGTATTCGTCTTGCTATTCCTTACCTGTACTAAGATAGAGAAGATACAGGTTTCTACCCCGGCCCCAATATAGGCAGCTATCTGAGGTGAGGTGACAGCATCACTAGTAGCTGGCTTCTCCTTTTGTTCTATTTGCTCTGGCTTCTTCTGCTCAGTGTGAAGTGCTTCAGGATGATCTTGCTTGCACTTATCACAAGTTATAGGATTCTCACAGTCTTTAACCATGTGTCATTTTTTCAAACATCCAAAGCAGATTCCCTTCTCCTTTAAGAAATCCATCTTTTCTTTATATTCCTTCTTCTTGAATCTTCGACACCACCTTATGGTATGACCAACTTCATCACATAACAAACAAAATCCTTTTTGCTTGATAATAGATACTCCTTTCATTCCACTTGTCGTTTCCACAGGTATTATAGCGGTAACAAAACTGCTTCCCTTGGGTCCTGAGGTGACAGCATCACTAGTAGCTGGCTTCTCCTTTTGTTCTATTTGCTCTGGCTTCTTCTGCTCAGTGTGAAGTGCTTCAGGATGATTTTGTTTGTGGGACTCTCACAGTCTTTAACCATGTGTCATTTTTTTCAAACATCCAAAGCAGATTCCCTTCTCCCTTTCAGAAATCCATCTTCATCACATACCTTTTTTTTTGGTAAAGGTAGAACTTTTGACAGTTGCTATTGGTTTAGGATCTTGAATACTCCCATTGCGAGGATCTAACATAAACCATACTTCCCTTTTTAAGAAAGCCACCAGATCAAGCAACGTGGCCTCTCAATTCTCTATTACAATTATCCGGCCTGCCCTATCTTTCCACTTATCTTTAAGCCTATAGGGCAGTTTTAGAATGATGGCTCTAGTATTACTACCAACATTCATTTCATCCATGTGGTTGAGATTTCTCATCTAGCTACAACAACCTCTAAGAAATATCGCAAACTCACTTAATGCTTCCACATCTTCTGACGTGATATCTTTCTAAGCATAGGCCTTCTTCATGTATGCATTAGCAATCCTCTGTTCATTACCATAACGTCTTTAAGCCACATTTTTGTCTCTCGATAGCCATGGCCACCAGGCCTATTTAGACAACTTTCCACAAGCACCCTTGCATGTCCGCTTGTGTACTGCACCAGAAATCGTAAGCGCTCTTTTTCATCAGTAGTTTTCATTTCTACTCCTTTGTGAAACGCCATTATGAAAACTTCATACTGCAAAGGATCACCAACATATCTAGGAATTTATATTGGTGGGAGGGTGGAAGAGAGATTTTGTTGAGCTATGAGCTTACTGATTTCAGTTTGATTCCTCACCAATTCATAGAATTCACCTTGAGATCCTTAGCTTGGCGCAGACGGACGATAAACAGGCCTCTGAAAGGAATACTGGTCTGAGTAAGTTTTGTCACGAGTCATATGACTAGTTGTTTGGCCCTGACTAGGCCTCTTCTTATCATAAACAGGCATCGGCCAATCTTGGCTTGCTCGAGCCTGTGTAGTAGGCCTCTGATAAACATACTGAATTGGTGGTTTGTTACGAACCTCATCAGGAGGCCCATAAATTTATTGCTTCAGTCTGACATCCTGTTGTTGAGGTAAAGCTTTGTTAACCCACCGCTGTTTCAGGGGGTGTTCAAAGCCACCTAGTGGTCCCCGGCAGTGGATTTTTTTCCAGCTGCTGTCTCCAGCTCAGCAGCTCTTTCTTGGACTGAGGAACTCTTCCTCTGTGATAATTTTGAGCCACGTCTTGAACCTCGATTTTCCAATATCGCTGCAGTACTTTTGTCAATTGCCAATTTTGTGGCTAGTTCCAGCTGTTCGTTTTGTCTACACAACTGCCTTTCTCGTTCCTCAGCATCTCTCTTAAGCCGCATTTCCTCTTCTTCAGCCTCCCTCTTAAGCTGCATTTCTTGTTCCTCAATCTCATGTATTTCCTCCATCGCTTTTACTTTTAATGAAAGAGCAGCTATGTCTGCTTCAGCTTGCATTTGAACTGATACCCTTGTAGATGAAATAGCTACAAAACCAGCTTTATGTCTTGATCTTTGTGTAGAAACATTTGAAATACTATCTAGTGGTGTTATTTCTTGTTTGATTTTGACACCTTGTTGCATTTCGGCAACAGGGTCCATAAGCTCTTCGGCTTATAATCAATAAAAATCGGCTCGGGATCGATAACAATCACCACGTGCAAGTGCGGAACTCGCTATCAAAACATGGAGAGGACTGGGGGACACAATTTTTTGGCGGCTACGCGCGCACACTCACACACACACACACACGAGCGAGGCTTCAGAGGCTCAATCCAGCGCTAAATACAGCTCAACTCTGCCTGTCTCACCGGGTTAACCGACAGCCATGTCTGGACTGACGGGATACCAGCGCTGCTTCTCCGCGCTGGCCATATTTTCCGCAAGTCCAGGAAGGCTGTAGGCTCACCTGGCGGGACACGCAGAGTTAGCTGGGTTTAGCGCTGTTTCTCTGCGCTGGCCTGTCTGATTCCCAACCAAAGATCCTATAGCGGAGGATCTTTGCTGCCGACCTCTCTGGCCACCCGCGGGGGGCTGGGGGAAGGGTACTCGGGAGGGGACAGGACAGCGCCGGAGACCCGGCCGGGATCGAATCTGGCTGCGGATCATGCGCAGGTCTGTGCCACGTCTCCCTCCTCCAATCACTGCGTTCTATCCTCAGTCCCACCCCCACCCCCTCCTCCCTCCTCCAATCATCGCGCTGAATCATGTCCCGCCTCCATTGCCTGCTGACCGACGTCTCTCTCATCCAATCGGCGCCTTTGATCATCAGTCCCATCCCCACTGTCTCACGGAAAGTGGAGATTTCACCGGGTTTTAAAATCCGGATTACAAAAATTTGGGGGGGATGTCCCCCACCTCTTAAAACATGGAGGGGACGCGTCCACTCTGGCCCCCCCCCCCCCCCCCCCGGTTTTCCGCCCCTGAGCACGGGAGCACCTCAAGGCTGCATGCTCAGCCCCCTGCTTTACTCACTCTGTACTCATGACTGCGTAGCCGGACATAGTGCGAACTCCATCATCAAGTTCGCTGATGACACCACTGTTGTGGGACGAATCACTGATGGTGATGAGTCAAAGTATAGAAGTGAGATCGACCGATTGATCAAATGGTGCCAGCACAATAACCTGGCTCTCAACACCAGCAAAACCAAGGAACTGATTGTGGACTTTGGAAGGATAGGGACCCACAATCCCATTTATAACAATGGGATAATGGTGGAAAGGGTCAAGAACTTCAAATTCCTGGGCGTGCATATTTCCGAAGATCATTCCTGGTCCCAGCACACTGATGCAATTATAAAGAAAGCTCATCAGTGCCTCTGCTTCCTGAGAAGATTATGGAGAGTCGGTATGTCAAGGAAGACTCTCTCGAACTTCTACAGGTGCACAGTAGAGAGCAGGCTGACTGGTTGCATCGTGGCTTGGTTTGGCAATTAGAGCGTCCAGCAGCGGAAAAGAACGCAGAAAGTTGCGACCACTGCCCAGTCCATCATCGGCTCTGCCTCCCCACCATCAAAGGGACCTATCGCAGTGGCTGCCTCAAAAATGTTGCCATCATCGTCAAGAACCCACACCATCCTGGCCATACATTCATCTCTCCGCTGCCATCAGGTAGAAGGTACAGGAGCCTGAAATCTGGTACATCCAGGTTCAGGAACAGTTTCTTCCCCACAGCCATCAGGCTATTAAATTCGCTATCAAACAAAGTCTGAACTATATAGCAGCCTATTTCACTTTGTCTGTTTATTTATGTGTATATACAGTGTATATGGTCTATGCTATATAGACACACTGAACTGTTCTGTATTTATGCTTACAATACTCTGTTGTGCTGCAGCAAGCAAGAATTTCATTGTCCTATCGGGCGCATGACAATAAACTCTCTTGACTTGACTTCACTTGGCTTCAAGTAGCCAATCCTTCATAAACTCCACAAATACATCGAAGAATTGCACCTTCTCTTCAAACCACTGGGTGTGTCTTTCAAGCTTCTCCCCATGCAGTCAGCCTTTTGTTAATGCCTCTTGCCTTTTTCTAACCTCGAGACCAAGACTTAGTAATTGTTCCTGATTAGATTGCACCATCGTCACATTTTCTGTGGATTCCATCAGTTTCTTCTGGCTCTCGATTTTCTTAGACATCCTTCTCCACAATTTATCTCTCTCCTTCTGGAATTTTTCCTGATAGGCTTCTTCTATCTTCTCGGTTACCTTAGTTTGTATCTTCGGATATCTTGGCTTCTCTCTGCCAACTTGTGGCTCCTCTGACTCACCTGCTCCTTCTTGCTCCATGGATTAAAGATCTAGGCAGACTGCCTAATCTGCTAGTTGGACAAACAGGACCTCTTCAGTTTGCTTTTATCATTATTGATGAACATTCTGATGAGTGTTCTATAAACACCTGATCAGAATCCAAAACAAAACTGGACTTTGAGAAAACATCCAATTATTTTCGAAGTGTAGAAGTGACTTCAGCTCTCGACTTCAAAACATACCAAGGCCGGCACCTGGATTACAGTTTTACTCGCCCTTGGCTCCCTTCCAAAACTTAGCAGAACTGGCTGGCTCACTCTCGACTCTTTATCAGAGCCTGTAATTTTAGTTTAAAATACGACGTTTTCGAACTTTCACAGCATCTCGTTAAGAAGCTGTTCTAATTAAAGCGTTCCGGCTTTCAAATTTACAGCATAATACAATAGCTGTTCTACTCATGCTTTCGATCAGTGAAGTTTTCAATCTTCAGATAAGTCATGTGGCTGTCCGTGAACCTACCGGCAAGTGGGCTAAACCAATCTCTGGCTGAGATCTATCTTCAGTTTCTCTTCTACGGAACCAGTCTTCAGTTCCACTTCTATGGAACCAGTTCTTCAGGCAGTAATCTCTCTCCAGAGATTCAGCCCAATCTTCTGTCCCACTTCTATAGGACCAATCTTCTACCTCCTGGCTGTAAGGTAGCTTTCGACTCTAGAAGTAGTGACAGATTTTCATATCGTTCAAGGAATATTTCCTCTAGCCACTATGATTAAGGACAGGGGATTTAGGAGATTAATTGAAACACATTCACGAGGTCTCCACGACATTCAATGCTGTCAAAAGATAAATCTTCAAAACACAGTCTCAATTAATAGTTTCTTTATTGTTGTATAAAAACAGTAAGATATTCATCCAAACTTCTTGTTTAAGTACATTTTGATCTTTCTCGTAGGCAAACTCGTGCATGGTAGAAAGCTGTGACCTCTCTTCCATGCTTCTTCAAACTAAACTACTCATTACTAGGGTGTCTGCATGGAAATCCCAGCCGCAAACACACCTCCGATTACATAATAAATCCCACCTACATATTACAGGCAGATAAAATTTAAAGGTAACTGGTTATAGTTATAACATACTCAGTTAAGCTAAATGGCTAGTGCAGGTATGTCCTTTTATTCTGAGGCAATGGCCTCTGGTCTTATACTCTCCCATTAGTGGAAACATCCTCTCCTTATCCACTCTATCAAGGCCCTTCACTATTCGGTAAATTTCAATAAGGTCCCCCCTCAGGCTTCTAAACTCCAGCGAGTACACGCTCAGTGCTGTCAAACGCTCATTATACATTAACCCAATCATTCCCGGGATCATTTTAGTAAACTTCCCCTGGACCCAATTGGAAATTGGTTCATTGATATGATAGGGGACCAAATGTCATATTTTCAAATTTATCAACAACACAATAATTGGTGGGATAGTGGGGTCCTGACTAGGATACAATAAGGGTTCAGGGTAATTTAGACACGTTGAGTGAGCAGGCAAATACATGGCAGATGCAGCAAAAGCAACTACATGTAATGAAGATGCATCAGACTAATTCCTCGGATGGCAAGACAGTTGTTTGCAGATAGATCAGATTGACTCATCAGATAAATATGAAGTTATCCACATTGATAGGAAAATCACAGGCAAAGTATTACCTAAATAGTGATAGATTAGGAAACATTGATGTACAAAAGGATTTCGATTACACATGGATCTGCACTGTCACTGAAGACAAACATGGTTAAAAAGGCAAACAGTATGATGGTTTTCATTGTAAGATTGGTTGGGCAGCAGATCAAAGATGTCTTATTGTATTTATGCAAGGCTTTGGTGAGACCACAACTGAAGTATTGTAGGCACAAAATGCTGGAGTAACTCAGTGTGTCAGGCAGCATCTCTGGAGAAAAGGAATTGGTGATATTTGGGGTCGCTACCCTTCTGCAGACTTCCTACCCAAAGCGTCACCTATTCCTTTTCTCCAATGATGCTGCCTGCCCTGCTGAGTTACTCCAGCATTTTGTGTCTGTGGTATAAACCAACATCTGCGGTTCCTTCCTACACACTGAAGTATCATAAGTAGTTTTAGAATCCTTATCTAAAACTGAATAAACTTACTACATCAGGAGCACAACAAATATTCACCGGTCTAACTGCCGTGATGACAGTGCTGTCATATGAGGATAGATCAGATTGACCAGGCCTGTATTTACTACAGTTTGGAAAAATATGCACCATTTTGCATATTTTAAAATATCATTGAAATATACATAATGTGATGGAGCAAGGATGTTTCCTTCGGCTGGGAGGTCTATAACTGGGGATCACGATCCCAGCATCATGTGGTAAGACATTTGATTATTTCACACACAAGGTGATAAACATGGAATTTTCTAAGCTAAAAGGCTCTGGAGACCAAGTTGCTGAATAAATTTAAGAAAGAGACAGATCTCAAAAGACATCAAGGAATGTGGGTAGAAAGCAGGAATATGGTATTGAAATGGAGGGTCAGCCATGATTGTTTGGTTTAGTTTAGAGATATAGCATGGAAATAGGTCCTTCGGTCCACCATGTTGCGCCGACCAGAAATTACCCGTACACTAGTTCTATCCTACACTGTAGAGAGAATTTGCAAACAAACCTACAAACCTGCACGTCTTTGGAGTGTGGGTGGAACCCAGAGCACCCCGAGGAAACCCACAGGTAGAACGTAGAAACTCAATACACCCATAGGCAGGATCGAATCCGGGTCTCTGCCGCTATAAGGCAGCAACTCCATCACTGCACCAACATGCAATTGTATATAATGGCTGAACAGAAGGATTGAATGGCCGACTTCTGTTCCAAATTTCTATTTTCTAAGTAGTAGGGAGTGTAAATGAAATCTTTAGGTCCAACACCTCTTGAACGAGCTGTCAATTTACTTTTAGTTCATTTGTGTCAATGTATCCCACAGGGGTTTTGTTTGGACAGTTGAGTCTATTGCTGCAAGTCTGTACTGATTGAAAACAAGCCAGATAATAACATTGTGCAGTGTTGTCATGTAAATGCTAAACGCATTGATACCAATTTTAATGGGAATGTGAATATATTGATTTAAAAATGGTAAAGAAAAACATTTGAAATAAGCAAGTTGTGAATTTCCACAGTAATATTGCACAGTGTAATTTTGAGGCTCTATTACCAAGCAAAGTGGATTTATACATTTGTATTTTTTATTATCCTGTTTCATACAAGGTATTTATTTAAGTCAGTTTTGCCCCAGGTAAATACTTTGGCAGAAAATATATATTTTTCAGTCATAACTACCTTTCTCCAAAATGTACAAAGTTGTTAATGCCTATGTCCTAATTTTTAAAGTAAGCTAAAGAAGACACATTGAGACATTTATACTGCCTTGCATACTTTCTTCCTTGGATTTGTCCGCTGCTAGAATAATATATTGAATTTGAAGAATGAATTGAATAACAGATTGAATCCACACTGACAAATGGAAATGTGACTATGTAAGGGCATTGTGACTGAAGCAAAAAAAACAGCATAATTATGAGAAAGTGGCCTATTCAAATAATAAGTTTCAGGAATAAATCCTTATTTACAGCACAAGTACACTGAGGGATGAGGTAATATATATATATATATAACTGATGTATATTGTTTTATTTATCGGGCAATAACCTATTATCATTGGGGAGAAAATCATTGAAAAATATCTTGTGAACAGGCCTTGGAGCAGCTTCTCTCTCTTTGATGGAGATATGTGGAATATATGAATAGGTATTGTTCCTTGCTTAAAGTTAAGGTGCATTGAAACTTCTGAAGTGTCAGAGGCTTTGTGATCATTTTCAATTTCAGCAAAGTGTTCATAGCTATTAAAATCCTGACAGATTTATCTTACAACTGAAGTCAAATAAAGAAAATCAGACATGATTTATAATGGGTGATAGGACCGGCTGAGAAGAAGCCATGTATTTCAATGTTTAATAGAATTCAGAACTATTGGAAACATGCTCTCTGCTTGATCTGCTAAGGAAGGAACTAACGTCATTGCAGATGGTTTTAAGCCCAAGGGAGTGTTTTATTGTCATATGTCCCTGGTAGGACAATGAAATTCTTGCTTGCTGCAGCACAACAGAATGTTGCTGTTCGTCCTTCGTAGTCGAAAAAGACTTCAGTGTTTTTGTTTCAATGTGGATAAATGTGAGGTTATCCATTTTGGTGGCAAAAACAGGAAAGCAGACTATTATCTAAATGGTGGGCGATTGGGAAAGGGGGAGATGCAGCGAGACCTGGGTGTCATGGTACACCAGTCATTGAAGGTAGGCATGCAGGTGCAGCAGGCAGTAAAGAAAGCGAATGGTATGTTAGCTTTCATTGCAAAAGGATTTGAGTATAGGAGCAGAGAGGTTCTACTGCAGTTGTACAGGGTCTTGGTGAGACCACACCTGGAGTATTGCGTACAGTTTTGGTCTCCAAATCTGAGGAAGGACATTATTGCCATAGAGGGAGTGCAGAGACGGTTCACCAGACTGATTCCTGGGATGTCAGGACTGTCTTATAAAGAAAGACTGGATAGACTTGGTTTATACTCTCTAGAATTTAGAAGATTGAGAGGGGATCTTATAGAAACTTACAAGATTCTTAAGGGGTTGGACAGGCTAGATGCAGGAAGATTGTTCCCGATGTTAGGGAAGTCCAGGACAAGGGGTCACAGCTTAAGGATAAAGGGGAAATCCTTTAAAACCGAGATGAGAAGAACTTTTTTCACGCAGAGAGTGGTGAATCTCTGGAACTCTCTGCCACAGAGGGTAGTTGAGGCCACTTCATTGGCTATATTTAAGAGGGAGTTAGATGTGGCCCTTGTGGCTAAGGGGATCAGGGGGTATGGAGAGAAGGCAGGTACGGGATACTGAGTTGGATGATCAGCCATGATCATATTGAATGGCGGTGCAGGCTCGAAGGGCCGAATGGCCTACTCCTGCACCTAATTTCTATGTTTCTATGTTTCTATGTTTGTGGATCCGGAGGTGACTGGGGAGACCAATCTGGGCCCGGAAGGCTCGCCCGTATATTGGACACAGTTGGGTGGGTGCTGCAGTTGAAGTTGAATGGCTCGAGCCTTGCGCGCGGCACGTTTTCTCTGAGCTTCTGCTGTCCGCTTCTTCTCAGCTGCACGCGCTCCTGTGGTAATCTTGCTTCGCTCAGATTGACCGTACAGGTCCTGAAGTTATGACTTGCGCGTGACTTGGATTAAAGTGAGGGAGAGTTGTGCAAATTGTCAGCCTCACTCTCTCGTCCCCGCCTATCTGGATCCAGTGGCAAGACATAGTCAAGATGGCTGATGATAGGATATGTAAACATGGTGTATAATGGGAGAAGAATAAAAGTTCAGTGTGTGTATCCACATGCACACATACTCAAAAAATAACAAATATAGTGCAATAATACTGATAGTCTGTTGCAGTTCAGAGCTTATTTGTTGTCATGTTTAATATAGATAGCCTTTTATTGTCATTCAGACTTAGTCTGAACGAAATTGCAGCAGTCATACATATAATACAATACAATAAAACAACAATAAACACACATTTACACACATTAACATCCACCACAGTGAGTCCACCCAACATCTCCTCACTGTGATGGAGGCAAAAGTCTTAGGTCTGCAGTCTCTTCCCTCCTCTTCTCCCTCTGCGCTGGGGCGATACTCCCCCGGGCGTTGTTAAGAACAGTCCCGAGGCTCAAATACCGCGTCCCGGGGTGGTTGAAGCTGCCGCCCACCAGTCCTGCAGAAACAGCTGCTGGCCCGCGGCCAAACCCCGGACTCAGGCCACCACCGCCAGAACATCGCCCCAGCCACCCTCACGTGAGTACTGTGCCGTCTTCAGCCTCGGGCTGGGCCGCCCCGACATGGGTGCTGAACCTCCCCCGGACCGGGCCGCCCCGACTTGGGTGTCGCTTCTCCCCCCGGACCGGGCCGCCCCGACTTGGGCGCCGAACCTCCCTCGGGCTGCGAGCGCCGCACCTCCCCGAGCTCAGCCGTTCCGATGGGAGCCTCGTTCCACCCTCGGGCTGGCCGTCCTCACGGGAGCGTCCCAGCCTCTTCCAGCCCTGAGCCGGACCACCCTCACGGGAGCGAGCTCAGGGCGAGTCCTGACGGTGCTCTGCCTCCGGAGCCTCGAGGTCGTCAGCTCCATTTGGCCTCAGCGCAGACGGAGGCAGAGAAGGGTAATACGACAAAAAGGTCGCATTCCCCCACAGGCAGAGACTGCAAACCCCGTTTCAACCCCCCCCCCCCCAAAACACAAGCTAAAACCAAAAAACTAAACTAACCAAACAAATAAACAACATAAAAAACACAAAGACAACGGGACCGCCGGTAAGCCGCTGCAGCCAGAGCCGCGCCACCACTCCGAAATGAGGGTAATAGCCAGATTGCTGTAGGGAAGAAGCTGTTCCTGAACCTGGACGTTACAGTTTTCAGGCTCCTGTACCTTCTTCCCGATGGCAATGGTGAAATGAGGGTGTGGCCAGGATGGTGTGGATCTTTGATGATGTTGGCTGCCTTTTGATAGATCCCTTAGATGGTGGGGAGCTCAAAGCCGGTGATGGACTGGGCAGTGGTCACAATTTTTTGCAGTCTTTTCTGCTCCTGGACGTTCAAGTTGCTGAACCAGGCCATGACGCAACCAGTCAGTATGCAAAGGATGGCTTAATTATAGAACTAGCAATAATCCACAAGAAATGGTAATTTCCCCCTCTATTCATCTGAAACCTTTTGTAACGTGGCATTACACCATATGCTTCATGATCTAAAAGTAATTCGCAATTTGTAAAATTACATTTTTAATCCACAAACCAGTATATATTGATTCTTCAAGCGTAGGTTTAAAAGGTTAATTCCCGGGATGGCGGAACAGTCATATGCTGAGAGAATGGAGCAGCTGGGCTTGTACCCTCTGGAGTTTAGAAGGATTAGAGGAGATCTCATTGAAACATATAAGATTGTTAAGGGCTTGGACACGCTAGAGGCAGGAAACATGTTCCCGATGTTGGGGGAGACCAGAACCAGGGGCCACAGTTTAAGAATAAGGAGTAAGCCATTTAGAACGGAGACGAGGAAACACTTTATCTCACAGAGAGTGGTGAGTCTGTGGAATTCTCTGCCTCAGAGGGCGGTGGAAGCAGGTTCTCTGGATGCTTTCAAGAGAGAGCTAGATAGGGCTCTTAAAAATAGTGGAGTCAGGGGATATGGGGAGAAAACAGGAACGGGGTACTGATTGGGGATGATCAGCCATGATCACATTGAATGGCGGTGCTGGCTCGAAGGGCCAAATGGCCTACTCCTGCACCTATTGTCTATTGTCTATTCATTTGGAAAACCTTGAGACTGAAAATACATTCTCATTGATGTGATGTAGAGTGCATTATTTGTTAACGGGAGTGTTGAATGGTTTATTGTTTACTTTCAGTCAATGATCTTTCAGAAAATATTAGAACTTGACCAATGCTTTATGTGGAAGTTGTTCATTAGTAATTTAAGTTTGAATTACACTTTTTGATGGATGAAGCACAATCAATGGATTGTAGAGGGATGTTGTGTTCAGAAGAGTAACTCGTTAACTTCATTTCTAATTGCTTTTTAATTTCATTTGTTGAGCATTTAGTTTTCTGGCGCAGTCAACTAGTTACATTTAAGTGAGCGTCATCAACAGAACACAGTTCTTCTCAGCTTGTATTTTATTTTGAAGTCTCGTGACAAGACTACGTGAAGAACCCGCCAGTCCGCATGCCCATCAATATGTCGTTGCACGGCACGAGATACGGAGGCATTCGGCAATGCTCCGTCAGAGCTTTAACGGTGAAGGTAAGGTTTTTTTTTGCAGGAACGGTGCTTCTTGTTTCAATGTGGGTTTGATTTCCAAAAATTGAAAAAGCAAGAAAGAAGAAAAGATTCAGCAGGAATGGCGGCAACGAGCGATTTCGGTGGCTGTTGCTATCGAGCTCAGAGACGCTAACAGCGGGCTCGGAGGTGCTGACAGGTGCGGCCTGCACTGTACCACTGCTATAGCTCCGAAAGGGAGCAGGTTGCCCACTCCGGTCTCGGAGTAGCTGGAGGCACGATCTGCACAGCCTGCACAGTAACCTCCATGAAAGCTCCGAAAAGAATCAGCTTGTCGACCCAGGCTCGGAGACTCTGGCAGTTGTGGCCTGCACAACAACCTTCGTGAAAGCCCCAAAAAGGAGCAGCTTGTCGACCCATGCACGGATACGCTGGCAGGTAGGGTCTGCACAAGAACCTCCGTGAAAACGCCGAAAAGGACCAACTTAACGGACCCGGGCTCAGAGACGCTGGCAGGGTGGCCTGCACAGCAACCGCCACAAAAGCTCAGAAAAGGAGGAGCTTGTCGACCCCAGACATCATGAGTCTTCCCCAAGGACGATACTGGCCAGGAAGGCACTGCCTCAACATCTAAGGGTGATGTTATCAGTCAACTCACAAGAGTGGGGATAACTGAGTGAGAGGCTGGTGATGGAGATGCACTGCGCTGATACAGGCAGTTCAATTCAGATATCTGAGGATATCTCCCACTCAGGGGCTGGGAGTTTGAGGATTCCCTCAACAAATGGATAATACCTTTCAGCTCATGACGATAAAAGAGCTGCCGGCACTTAGGATCAAAATTTTCCATCCCCTCAGGGATAGGTGAACCAGTAGAGGCAGAACTGGCAAGTAGCATTATATACTTGACTTCACACCAGCTGAATGTGGAGAACATGCAGGACAATGCTGAAAAGTATGTTCATCCTCATAACTGCCAGACTCATGATGTACCGAAGGTTAACATCACCATCTGGGACATTCTGATTGGCTAAACGAAGCCTAAAGACCTAAAACTCCAGCATGTTCAGAAAGCTCTTACGAGAGGGATTTTGGTGTTTGCGAGGTCGGTGGATGGAGCACAAAGTTCTGCAGCCAGACGCCTTAGCACTGCTGTGTAAGGATATCATCCCTACCAAGTTAGTGGCTGAAACTGCTATACCGAGACTGGTTGGAGCACCAGGCCTACACAACTAAGACAGAGCCAGAGGCCTTTTTTTGGCGGTTCACAGCGCTCACCATGGAGACAGCACATGCCACACACTCAGTCTCAACCCCAGCAGGCCACGATGTCAGAGCCAGAGGGAAGGGACAGAACAAAAATTGGTGTCAGCAGATCTGTCAATCAACCACCTAATCCTGTTGAGGTAGGTGAGTATTATTCCTACACCTGCATGAAATGTACGGAGGATATTCAAGTCGGAGGTATATTGAGGCTGTTCTAAAGTAAGTGGGGTAAGATAACCACTGGCCATTTCATTTTACTAGCCATAAATGGCTATAAATCTGACTTCCTGTCCGACCGGTTTCCTCTATGGCAAGAAAAGCACAAATTCCCGTGTAAATGGTCTAAAGAGGAATATATAGCTATCTGATTAGAGGTAGTGAAATTACACAAAAGGATATGATTAAGGAGATTGTCCATAAACAAGATGAATATATTTCCATTATCTTCACAAGGTCTAAGGAAGATGAAGTATACTGAATCATTCTTGATTTGGATAATCTGAACATGGGCTTGGAATATAACCATTTTAGAATGGATTTTTAATTCAGCAAAACTGCTGATTATTGAGGATTGCTTTGTGGCCTCAATCGATCTCAAAGATGCATTCTTTCCAGTACCAATACATGAGTCACAGGAAATAGTTGACACGCTCATCGTAGGAAATACTATATGTGATACAGATGTAGCTGATTTAGCAACCTAGACACTCCTAGAAGATCTGGAATGTGTTATTCTTCCCGGAAAGCCCAGGCTTGAGCTGACAAAAACTATCGCATAACTCCACTTTCTCATAAACTCTTCAGATAGGTCTGTGATCCCACCTACAGATAAGAAAGGTTTCCTCTACGGCCCACCAGAAGCACCAACAGACGGCGACGGGTACGAAAACACCGCCGGGGACGCAGAGGTGGGTTAAAGGCCAGGTTAGAGCTAGCCCCACACAGGGCAGCGATTCCTAGCCTTTTCCTCGCCAACGTGCGCTCACTGGCAAACAAAATGGATGAACTCCGGCTAAGGATCACCTCCCACAACCGGATCAAGGACTGCAACATCTTGATCTTCACTGAAACTTGGCTCAACACTGATGTTCCTGACAGCGCCATCCAGCTATCGGGGCGTCATTTACTCCGAGCGGACAGGACATCAGACTCTGGTAAGACCAGAGGGGGGGGTCTGTGCATTTATGTAAACAAAGCATGGTGCACGGACTCCACCATTATCGAGAGTCACTGCTCAGCTAACCTTGAATTCCTCTTGGTTAGATGCAGACCGTTCTATCTGCCCAGAGAGTTCACCTCCACTGTTGTGACTGCAGCCTACATCCCTCCTGATGCTAATGCCAAGCTTGCAATGAAAGAGCTGCATACTGCCATTAGCAAACAACAGACTCACAAGCCCGAGGCAGCCTTCATTGTTGCGGGTGACTTCAATCACTCCAACCTGAAGACTGTACTCCCCAAATTCCACCAACATGTATCCTTCCCCACTAGAGTAGACAAGACACTGGACAAAGTCTACACCAACATGGCTGAAGCTTACAAAGCCATCCCCCTCCCCCACCTTGGTCAGTCTGATCACGTCTCATTGTTCCTGCTCCCTAAGTACTCCCCACTCATCAGACGGGTTAAACCAACTGTAAGGACAGTTAAAATCTGGTCAGAGGAAGCGGACTTCACACTTCAGCAGTGTTTTGGAAACACTGACTGGAAGGCGTTTGCAGCCCAGGCCACCCTTGACTCTCACACGGACATTGATTCCTATACATCCTCTGTTCTGGACTTTATAAACTCCACCATCAATAGTGTCACCTCCCTCAAACAGGTGACCATATACCCGAATCAGAAGCCATGGATGAACAGCGAGGTCAGGCTACTGCTGAAAGCACGGGACACCGCTTTCAGGTCAGGCGATGCTCGAGCCTACAGTTCATCCAGGGCTAACCTGAAGAGGGGTATCAGGAAGGCCAAGCACTGCCATAAGCTCAGGATTGAGGAGCACTTCAACAACAACTCCGACCCCCGACGCATGTGGCAAGGCATCCAGGCCATCACGGACTACAGACCCTCCAACATCACCCCCACATCCAGCGACGCCTCCTTCCTTGAGGAGCTTAACCACTTCTATGGCCGCTTCGACAGGGACAATCTAGAGACAGCCATCAAGGCTGTGCTACCTGCCGATCACCAACCCCTCACACTCACCCCCTACGACGTGTACGTGGCACTGAGTAGGACTAATGCACGTAAGGCTGCTGGCCCTGACGCGTGCTCAGTGCCTGTGCTGCGCAGCTGACAGACGTCTGGACTGACATCTTCAACCTGTCACTTGCCCAAGCAGTTGTCCCCACTTGCCTTAAAGCCACCTCCATCGTGCCAGTGCCAAAACACTCCACTGCGGCAAGCCTCAACGACTTCCGCCCAGTTGCACTTACCCCCATCATCACCAAGTGCTTCGAGAGGCTGGTCCTGGCACACCTCAAAAGCTGCCTACCCCCCACACTGGATCCCTATCAGTTTGCCTACCGCAAGAACAGGAGTACGGAGGATGCCATCTCAACGGCACTTCACTCCGCCCTCTCCCCACCTTGACAACAGAGACACTTATGTAAGAATGCTGTTCATCGATTACAGCTCAGCATTCAACACCATTATTCCATCAAAACTGATCACCAAACTCGGTAACCTGGGCATCGACCCCTCCCTCTGCAACTGGATACTGGACTTTCTAACCAACAGACCCCAGTCTGTGAGGTTAGACAAGCACACCTCTTCAACCCTCACCCTGAACACCGGCGTTCCTCAGGGCTGTGTGCTGAGCCCCCTCCTCTACTCCCTCTTCACCTATGACTGCACACCTGTACATGGTACTAACACCATCATCAAGTATGCAGATGATACAACGGTGATTGGCCTCATCAGCAACAACGATGAGCTGGCCTACAGGGAGGAGGTCCAGCACTTAGCAGCATGGTGCGCTGACAACAACCTGGCCCTTAACTCCAAGAAGACCAAGGAGCTCATTGTAGACTTCAGGAAGTCCAGAGGTGGCACGCACACCCCCATCCACATTAACGGGACGGAGGTGGAACGTGTTTCTAGCTTCAGGTTCCTGGGAGTCAACATCTCCGATGACCTCTCTTGGACCCACAATACCTCTACTCTGATCAAGAAGGCTCATCAGCGTCTCTTCTTCCTGAGGAGACTGAAGAAGGTCCATCTGTCTCCTCAGATCCTGGTGAACTTCTACCGCTGCACCATCGAGAGCATCCTTACCAACTGCATCACAGTATGGTATGGCAACTGCTCTGTCTCCGACCGGAAGGCACTGCAGAGGGTGGTGAAAATTGCCCAACGCATCACCGGTTCCACGCTCCCCTCCATTGAGTCTGTCCAAAGCAAGCGCTGTCTGCGGAGGGCGCTCAGCATCGCCAAGGACTGCTCTCACCCCAACCATGGACTGTTTACCCTCCTACCATCCGGGAGGCGCTACAGGTCTCTCCGTTGCCGAACCAGCAGGTCGAGGAACAGCTTCTTTCCGGCGGCTGTCACTCTACTAAACAACGTACCTCGGTGACTGCCAATCACCCCCCCCCCCCCCCCCCCCCCCCCCCCCCCCGGACACTTATTATTTATTTTTTATTCAAATCGTTTGCTATGTCGCTCTTCAAGGGAGATGCTAAATGCATTTCGTTGTCTCTGTACTGTACACTGACAAGGACAATTAAAAATTGAATCTGAAACAGAATTTTGTAGATGCATGCATAGGCTTAAAGCTGAGTCTCACGTTGCGAGTTGACACAAGAGGTACCCCGAGTGAAAGACTCGTGGTTGTGTACGAGATTGCAAATGTATGATCAAGAGTTTAGCCGAGTTCCCACGGGTATGACAAGTTTGCCGTTTACTTGTCATTTCTGCGATGTTCCAAGTTCGTCTCCCGAGTTACTCTTGAGCCAATCCTGATTGAAGGTTTGTTTTAATAAGCAATTTGTGACCTACAAAGGGAAAACGCGCACCATCCAGTGCCAGAGCAGTTATACTTATGATTTGTTTGAAACACACAGGTTTGATATGTTTTAATTGAATTTACTGCCATGTCTACACACAGCGGGAAGACGGGAGATTAAATCTTTGAATGTGGACGGACGTGCACATCAGATTGTTGTGAGACGGAGCTCAAGGTTCGCCTCCTGAGCTGCTTTGGTGCCCAGGCGTGAGTTGAGGTGGAGAGAGATTGGGGGGAGGGGGGGGGGCGTCATTACTCTCTGGGGTGACATGGCACTTGGGTTAGGCTGGGATCATTCTCTGCGGGATGATCTTAGTGCGGGAGACAAGTGTAGGGGAGGTGTACTGACTGTGTGGGCAGACAATTTGGAAGTGATTGCCCACCAGTCTCAAAAGCCGCTGTGTCTCCCTGTCCCTGGGATAGCAGGGGGCGATCAAACAGCACAATACCCCCCTCCCCTCCACGCCAACACGAAGGGCAACGATCCCAAGGCTTTAGCGTCAGGAACAGCGGTCAGGCGACAATTACCTGCCATAATGCGAGAGAGATCATGCACTGTTGTAGGTCTCCTTTGCACGTCGGTGTTTCTGTTTTTCTCCACTCCTCTAGGGGCGCTGCACTGGCAGCAGCCTCTACCTACAGCCTGTCTGTTATTCAATCTTTTTTTTATTTTTAGTTAGTCTAAAGTTTTGTGTTGGGGAAAACTTTAACTTTTCTATGTGGGGGAGGGGGGCAGGGTAAGGGGGAAACCGTTTCCAAGTCTCTTCCTGGCGGGGACGCAACTATTTCTCCGAGTCGCGTCCTCACCCCCCACCTCGTGGCCTACCAGCTGGATCAGAGCGGCCTTTCCTGCCCGGGACCGGGAACCGGACCAAGGCTGCTACAGCGGCGGCGCAGCGCTGGAGTCACCGTGGAGCGGGCGATGCCTACCTGGGTCGCCGTTTGGAGTTCCAGAGCGTTGGGCCGCTGCTCCAACATCGTGGAGCTCTGGTGCGGAGAGCTTCCAACGCGGGCGACACTGACCATCATCGTGGAGACTTGGGGCGCCTTGCAGAGGGCCGCCAGCAGCAGTCTCCACCCGGCGCGGCCTATGGACTTTGGGAGCCGCCAACTCCTGTAGGAGGGGGCCGACTGTGTCCACGCCGCTGAGGACATCCCGCCGCCCCGACGTCGGACTTGTATCACCTCGGCGAGAGGTCCTGGACATCGGGCCGCCCGTAGCTGCAACTGCGGAGTGCTTGGGGAGGCCCTGACCATGAGGAACAGTGGAGGAAGAGACTGACTTTGGTGCCTTCCCACACAGTGGGAAACTTTGATACTGCTATGTGGGGATGTTTTATGTCAAATTCTATATGTGTTCTTTTTTTATTTTATTTTTTATTGTATGGCTGTATGGGAATTTCATTTCACTGTGCCATCTGGCACATGTGACAATTAAATGTATCTTGAATCTTGAATCATTGTTGGCCCTATCTGTCACCACCCCCACCTAAACCCCTCTGCTTCCCGGCCATGTGTGTGACCCCTTCCCTCACCTCTCCAGTTCCCCTCCCCGCCCATTGCACCAGCGCGGGGGCTTTGCACTGTCTTCACATCGGCGATGCCAGCAGGTCAGTGCCAGTCGCCCCGGGGCAGTCGGTCCCTTCAGTTTCCCAGGGGGTCGGGACGGGACTGGAGTTTGGAGGGAAATCTGGGGGGCGGGGGGGGGGGGGGGGGGGCATGGGTGGGTTAGGTGAGCAGGAGAGTGGGGTTGTTTGCGGTTGCAGAGGGAGGGGGCAAGGGCGGTACAGTTCCCAGACTCAGCTCCTGTCCAGGCGGATGGCCGGAGACGTCAGGACCAACGGGACACCGACCCCCCCGACCCACCAGGCCCACTGCAAGCACGGAGAACCCAGAAACCCACAGCCAGCAGCAACTCCAGCCCAGCCCCGCTCCAACTCCAGAGGAACTCGCTCCCCGATGGGCCGCTACGGCGACAAGTGACAGTTCGCCCACAGCCCGAGCAGCGCCCCCTCATCCGTCACCCCAATGGTGTGCAAGGTTCGTCTTGTTCTTGTCTCTCTCGCGTTATGGCAGGTGATTGTCGCTGGGAAACTGAAGGGAGCGACAATCTGCTGCTGCCTGCCCGCTGAGTTAAAGAGTTCCCACGGTAGACTCACGATACACTAAGGTAAACGCACGGGCCACTATGTTCTTACAATATTTCAATTCTTAACTACAGGAGTAAAATTGACTCGTGGAAAATTTTAAACATGTTTTATTTTTTTGCAAGAGTTGACAAGTTTTACGAGTACCTGCTGTTAGCGCCACGAGTCTCTAAGTTGCGTCCACGATTTCCGTACGTTAATCGTACGTTATTACCACGAGTTTTAACTCGGGATACCTCTTGTGTCAACTCGCAACGTGAGACTCAGCTATTACTTAAAAATGAGAAGTCTATAATACGACAGGTTGTGAGGGTTATTGGCCAGCTGGTAGCTGCCTTCCCAGATATGGGGACATGCATTATAGAAGCCTGGATCGGGAGAAGGTTTTTGCCCTAAACCTGAAGATGGGACATGTTGATAGATGTATGAGGCTGACGACAGTCGATATCCGAATTCCAGTGGGGGATTGAGCACAGTTCAATGTAACTAATTACTGAGATACCTTCAGAGGAGAGAGGAATATGAAGCTATCTTTGATTTTGTGAACATTTTAAAGTGTATGTTGCCCACACAAAGAATTTAGGTTTACTGAGATTTTGTTAGGTGTCAGGATTTCTAATTACTGTAATATTACAAACTGTTATTAAAGAATGCAGAAGTGGTGATCTCTCAAAAGTTTGCCAGGTGTAATAGTAAATGCAACACCTATCCAAATATGTAGGAAGGAACTGCAGTTGCTGGTTTACACCGAAGATAGACACAAAATGATGGAATAACTCAGCAGGACAGGCAGCATCTCTGGAGAGAAGGAATGGGTGATGTGTCAGTCAGTAAAATTTAATCAAGAGGTCAGTGAAACTAATCAGAGAACTAGGATGGGGGAGGGATCGAGAGCGAGGGTAAGCAAAGGTTACTTGAGACAAATAAATCAATATTCATACTGCTGGGTCGTAAGCTACCGAAACAAAATATGAGGTGCTAATCATCCAATTTGCCTTGGGCCTCACTCAAATGTTTGACTGCGACTATTTGGTTTCGGAATCAGAGACCAAACGAACAAGGTATTAATCAATGCAAGCTTTATTGCAGACAAGCATCTATACTTAACAATGCCTAGTAGATCGCCAGTCAGTGGCAGGAAGCTCCATCAGCACCACAGCTCACAGTTTTACATTGGCACTGGTCGCAAACCAGACCAAGGATGAAGCTCATGTGTAACATGCATTTTTATAACTAAAATCCTGAACTTCTACCATTATCTAGGAACAATAGTTGAAATGTATGCTTTCAAGCTAGCGATCCTTCTTGGTGTCAAAAACAAGAGTAATCTGTTGCAACAGTCACCAAGCTATACTGAGATGGTGAACATGTTACAACCTAACCCTCTCCTTACTGCTGATTGATTCCAGGAAGGAGTAGGTTAACCAATGATGAGCGTTTGTTGGCACTGGGCCTGTACTCGCTGGAGTTTAGAAGAATGAGGGGGGGTCTCATTGAAACATATAGAATAGTGAATGGCTTGGATAGAGTGGATGTGGAGAGGATGTTTCCACTAGTGGGGTAGTCTAGGACTATAGACAATAGACATTAGACAATGGGTGCATGAGTGGGACAGCACCGCCATTCAATGTGATCATGGCTGATCGTCCCCAATCAGTATCCAGTTCCTGCATTCTCCCCATATCCCCTGACTCCGCTATCTTTAAGTGCCCTATCTAGCTCTCTCTTGAAAGTATCCAAAGAACCGGCCTCCAACACCCTCTGAGGCAGAGAATTCCACAGACTCACAACTCTCTGTGTGAAAAAGTGTTTCTTCATCTCCGTTTTAAATGGCTTACCTCTTATTCTTAAACTGTGGCCCCTGGTTCTAGACTCCCCCAACATCGGGAACATGTTTCCTGCCTCTAGCGTGTCCAAACCTTTAATAATAATCTTATATGGTTCAATAAAATCCCCTCTCACCCTTCTAAATTCCAGAATATACAAGTCCAGCCGTTCCATTCTATCAACAAATGACAGTCCCGCCATGCCGGGAATTAACCTAGTTAACCTATGCTGCACTCCCTCAATAGTAAGAATGTCCTTCCTCAAATTTGGAGACCAAAACTGCACACAATACTCCAGGTGTGGTCTCACTAGGGCCCTGTACAACTGCAGAAGGACCTATTTGCTCCTATACTCGGCTTATCTTGTTATAAAGGCCAATATGCCATTCGCTTTCTTCACTGCCTGTTGTACCTGCATGCTTACTTTCATTGACTGATGAACAAGGACCCCCCCCCCCCCGATCCTGTTGTACTTCCCCTTTTCCCAACTTGACACCATTTAGAAAATAATCTGCCTTCTTGTTTTTGCTACCAAAGTGAATTACCTCACATTTACCCACATTAAACTGCATCTGCCATGCATCTGCCCACTCGCCTAACCTGTCCAAGCACCCTGCATTCTCATAGCATACTCCTCACAGTTCACACTGCCACCCAGCTTTGTGTCATCTGCAAATTCGCTAATGTTACTTTGAATCCCTTCATCTAAATCATTGATGTATGTTGTAAATAGCTGCGGTCCCAGCACCGAGCCTTGTGGTACCCCACTAGTCACAGCCTGCCATTCTGAAAGGGACTTGTTAATAACCATATAACCATATGACAATTACAGCATGGAAACAGGCCATCTCGACCCTTCTAGTCCGTGCCGAACACGTATTCTCCCCTAGTCCCATATACCTGGGCTCAGACCATAACCCTCCATTCCTTTCCCGTCCATATAACTATCCAATTTATTTTTAAATAATAAAAACGAACCTGCCTCCACCACCTTCACTGGAAGCTCATTCCACACAGCCACCACTCTCTGAGTAAAGAAGTTCCCCCTCATGTTACCCCTAAACTTCTGTCCCTTAATTCTCAAATCATGTCCCCTTGTTTGAATCTTCCCTACTCTCAGTGGGAAAAGCTTATCCACGTCAACTCTGTCTATCCCTCTCATCATTTTAAAGACCTCTATCAAGTCCCCCCCCTTAACCTTCTGTGCTACAAAGAATAAAGCCCTAACTTGTTCAACCTTTCTCTGTAACTTAGTTGCTGAAACCCAGGCAACATTCTAGTAAATCTCCTCTGTACTCTCTCTATTTTGTTGACATCCTTCCTATAATTAAGCAACCAAAATTGTACGCCATACTCCAGAATTGGCCTCATCAATGCCTTGTACAATTTTAACATTACATCCCAACTTCTATACTCAATGCTCTGATTTATAAAGACCAGCACATCAAAAGCTTTCTTTACCACCCTATCTACTTTCAGGGAACTGTGCACAGTTATTCCCAGATCTCTCTGTTCACCTGCATTCTTCAATTCCCTACCATTTACTATGTACGTCCTATTTTGATTTGTCCTGCCAAGATGTAGCACCTCACACTTATCAGCATTAAACTCCATCTGCCATCTTTCAGCCCACTCTTCCAACTGGTATAAATCTCTCTGTAGACTTTGAAAATCTACTTCATTATCCACAACCCCACCTATCTTAGTATCATCTGCATACTTACTAATCCAATTTACCACACCATCTTCCAGATCATTGATGTACATGACAAACAACAGTGGACCCAACACAGATCCCTGTGGCACCCCACTAGTCACTGGCCTCCAACCTGACAAACAACCATCCACCATTACTCTCTGGCATCTCCCATTCAGCCACTGTTGAATCCATCTTGCTATTCCACCATGAATACCCAACAATTGAACCTTCTTAACCAACCTTCCGTGAGGAACCTTGTCAAAGGCCTTACTGAAGTCCATATATACAACATCCACTGCTTTACCCTCTTCAATTTCCCGAGTAACCTCCTCAAAAAATTCAAGAAGATTAATCAAACATGACCTTCCAGGCACAAATCCATGTTGACTGTTCTTAATCAGACCCTGTTTATCCAGAGGTACACAAAAAAGCTGGAGAAACTCAGCGGGTGCAGCAGCATCTATGGAGCGAAGGAAATAGGCAACGTTTTGGGCCGAAACCCTTCTTCAGTCTGAAGAAGGTTTCGGCCGAAACGTTGCCTATTTCCTTCGCTCCATAGATGCTGCTGCACCCGCTGAGTTTCTCCAGCTTTTTTGTGTACCTTCGATTCTCCAGCATCTGCAGTTCCTTCTTAAACCCTGTTTATCCAGATGCTTATATATGTTATCTCTAAGTATCCTTTCCATTAATTTTCCCACCACTGACGTCAAACTAACAGGTCTATAATTGCTAGGTTTACTCTTAGACTCCTTTTTAATCCCTACTCTTTGTTTCCTGTCTGTCAACCAATTTTCTATCTATGCCAGCACTCTACCCCCAATTCCATGTGCCCTAATTTTCCCACTAATTTTCTATGTGGGACCTTAGCAAGAAGAGTGTTCATAGCCTAAGGACGTTCTTTTAGGGAGGAGATGAGGAGAAATTTATTTAGTCAGAGGATGGTGAATCTATGGAATTCTTTGCCAAAGAAAGCTGCAGAGGCCAAGTCAGTGGATATTTTTAAAGCAGAGATAGATAGATTTTTGATTAGTACAGGTGTCAGAGGTTATGGGGAGAAGGCAGGAGAATGGGGTTAGGAGGGAAAGATAGATCAGCCATGATTGAATGGCAGAGTAGACTTGATGGCCCTTGTGGCTAAGGGGATCAGAGGGTATGGAGAGAAGGCAGGTACAGGACACTGAGTTGGATGATCAGCCATGATCATATTGAATGGCGGTGCAGGCTCGAAGGGCCGAATGGCCTACTCCTGCACCTAATTTCAATTTTTTTATGGGCCAAATAGCCTAATTCTACTCCTAACACTTATGACCTATGACATCAGGTCTTTTTTAAGAGAGACTACATTATCCACTCTGTCATCCCTAACTGAGGGTTTTGTTATTTTACAATATTTGAGCTCCAGTAGAAATATTAATCATTATTGAATCAATCACAATGAAAACTTTCCTCTACTAGATGAAGACAAATTATTTACATAAAGTAGAATATTACAAAGTTGAAGATTCAATTCTACTATATTATCCAAATGAGAAAGTAAAGTAAGATTCATATCTTATCTTATCATATCATATATCTATTAAAATTCTTTGTGTGTGTGTGTATGTCATATTATTGGCCTTTGATTCGTTACTCCCCCAAAACCACACGCAAAGACGCCGATATTTTTACCATTTGGCTAGCAATTTCACTTGTACATTCGCTCATCCACTCCTCATTTATCTGTACACATTTTTAATAAAATCCTTCCCCCCCCCCCCCCCCTCCACTCATTCATTTTTTTTTTTTTGCCTCACGCTGGCAACCTTCTCATCGCGTGCCCTGCACAACAATAACGGCTGCTGCCATCCGGCTCTCCTCCAAAAATGCCAAGATTTTTACCATTTCGCTAGCGATTTTACTTCCTTCCGTACGCAGCGTGTCGACGGGCGTATGCAGCGTCTTGACGTCATACGCAGCGCCTTGACGGCAACGGCCTGTCGGCCCGCAGGTGCATTGAGAGCGTACGCAGGGTCTCGATGGGCGTACACAGCATCTTGACGTCGTACGCAGCGTGTTGACGTCATACGCAGCGTCTTGATGCCGTACGCCTAGCGCGAAGCATTGCGCGATGACGTCAGGCAGCCCTATCCCTTTGCAACCGCCGTTGTGGGAACAGACCCAACGGGACTGCATTTGGTCTAGTAACTATTAAAACTCTTGTTGGTTTGTTGGTTTGTAACGGGTTCTATTTCACAAAAATTCGTTTAAGCTGTTTGTAAATTTACTCCTCCACCCTTTGCCGTAACGGAGACATTTTTACATATTCCTGTAGAGAGTTTTGTTTTGAAAATTAGAACATTTGGTTATTAATTTCCCTGCTTTTTTAGTAAAAAAAACATCAAAATAAATTAAAATCAAGCTGCTGCATGAGTCACCATGCCATCTCACAGATGTCCAATCACAATGGATCTCATTTACCTATGATATGACATCACAATGAGACAGGGCTGGGAGATTGGAACCTTCAGGTGGTCCCACTAAAATCAAACAGCTGCATGAGTCACAGAGCCATCTCACAGATGTACAATCACAATGGATCTCATTTACATGTGCCATCACAATTGGACAGGTGTGAGAGAACCTTCACGTGGTCTGGTGTGCACAATCAAATAACATCAAATAGAGCAAGTTGGCCTACCCCCCTCCCTATCTACTCCCTCCCTCTCCACTCCCTCCCTCTCCACCCCCCCCCTCCACTCCTCCTTCTCCTCCACCTCTACCCCTCCCATCCTCCCCCCCCCCCCCTCCACCCTCTCCTCTCCTCCATCCCCACCTCTTCCCCCCCCCCCCTTTCCACTTCTCCCCATCCTCTTCTCTCCACCCTCCACCACTTCATCCTCCACATCCTCTTCTCCCCCTCCTCTTCGACCACACCATCCTAATTGACTGTCTCCAGTACGGGGTTGGTATTGATGGCACTGCCCTGAGATCGACTAACATAGGCAACTCTTTTTCCTCCCCAGCTAATCTCTGCTGTGGGGTTCCACAAGGTTCCATCCTTGGCCCCATTCATTTCTCCCTGTATATGCTCCCCTTAGGCCAAGTCATTGAAAGGCACGGCATTTCCTTCCATTGCTACGCAGACGATACACAACTTTATCTCCCCCTGAAGCCCAAAAAACAATCAAATCTGCTTAACCTTACCCGCTGCCTCGAGGATATAAAGTGCTGGATGGCCCAGAACTTCCTCCAACTAAATGAGAGTAAGTCTGAGGTCATCCTTCTCGGACCCTCGGACTCAATCAAAATGATAGCAGGCAGTCTTGGAAGCCTTACCCCACAACTCAAACCTCACGTCAAAAGAATAAATCAGGGAAGGTAGTACATCCATAGATAACAAGGGAAATCAGGGATATTATCAAAGCGAAGGATGATGCGTACAAATTAGCCAGAAAAAGCAGCATACCGGAGGACTGGGAGAAATTCAAAGACCAGCAGAGGAGGACGAATGGCTTAATTAGGAAAGGAAAAATAGATTATGAAAGAAAACTGGCAGGGAACATAAAAACTGACTGCAAAAGCTTTTATAGATATGTCAAAAGAAAGAGATTAGTTAAAACAAATGTAGGTCCCTTGCAGTCAGAAACAGGTGAGTTGATCATGGGGAACAAGGATATGGCAGACTAATTGAATAACTACTTTGGTTCTGTCTTCACTAAGGAAGACATAAATAATTTGCCGGAAATAGCAGGGGACCGCGGGTCAAAGGAGTTGGAGGAATTGAGTGAAATCCAGGTTAGCCGGGAAGTGGTGTTGGGTAAATTGAATGGATTAAAGGCCGATAAATCCCCAGGGCCAGATAGGCTGCATCCCAGAGTACTTAAGGAAGTAGCTCCAGAAATAGTGGATGCATTAGTAATAATCTTTCAAAACTCTTTAGATTCTGGAGTAGTTCCTGAAGATTGGCGGGTAGCAAACGTAACCCCACTTTTTAAGAAGGGAGGGAGAGAGAAAATGGGGAATTACAGACCAGTTAGTCTAACATCGGTAGTGGGGAAACTGCTAGAGTCAGTTATTAAAGATGGGATAGCAGCACATTTGGAAAGTGGTGAAATCATTGGACAAAGTCAGCATGGATTTACGAAAGGTAAATCATGTCTGACGAATCTTATAGAATTTTTTGAGGATGTAACTAGTAGCGTGGATAGGGGAGAACCAGTGGATGTGGTGTATCTGGACTTCCAGAAGGCTTTCGACAAGGTCCCACATAAGAGATTAGTATACAAACTTAAAGCACACGGCATTGGGGGTTCAGTATTGATGTGGATAGAGAACTGGCTGGCAAACAGGAAGCAAAGAGTAGGAGTAAACGGGTCCTTTTCACAATGGCAGGCAGTGACTAGTGGGGTACCGCAAGGCTCAGTGCTGGGACCCCAGCTATTTACAATATATATTAATGATCTGGATGAGGGAATTGAAGGCAATATCTCCAAGATTGCGGATGACACTAAGCTGGGGGGCAGTGTTAGCTGTGAGGAGGATGCTAGGAGACTGCAAGGTGACTGCAAGGCAACACGTCACCCCCTACGACGTGTACGTGGCACTGAGTAGGACTAATGCACGTAAGGCTGCTGGCCCTGACGGCATCCCCGGGCGCGTGCTCAGGGCCTGTGCTGCGCAGCTGACAGACGTCTGGACTGACATCTTCAACCTGTCACTTGCCCAAGCAGTTGTCCCCACTTGCCTTAAAGCCACCTCCATCGTGCCAGTGCCAAAACACTCCACTGCGGCAAGCCTCAACGACTTCCGCCCAGTTGCACTTACCCCCATCATCACCATCATCACCAAGTGCTTCGAGAGGCTGGTCCTGGCACACCTCAAAAGCTGCCTACCCCCCACACTGGATCCCTATCAGTTTGCCTACCGCAAGAACAGGAGTACGGAGGATGCCATCTCAACGGCACTTCACTCCGCCCTCTCCCACCTCGACAACAGAGACACTTATGTAAGAATGCTGTTCATCGATTACAGCTCAGCATTCAACACCATTATTCCATCAAAACTGATCACCAAACTCGGTAACCTGGGCATCGACCCCTCCCTCTGCAACTGGATACTGGACTTTCTAACCAACAGACCCCAGTCTGTGAGGTTAGACAAGCACACCTCTTCAACCCTCACCCTGAACACCGGCGTTCCTCAGGGCTGTGTGCTGAGCCCCCTCCTCTACTCCCTCTTCACCTATGACTGCACACCTGTACATGGTACTAACACCATCATCAAGTATGCAGATGATACAACGGTGATTGGCCTCATCATCAACAACGATGAGCTGGCCTACAGGGAGGAGGTCCAGCACTTAGCAGCATGGTGCACTGACAACAACCTGGCCCTTAACTCCAAGAAGACCAAGGAGCTCATTGTAGACTTCAGGAAGTCCAGAGGCGGCACGCACACCCCCATCCACATTAGCGGGACGGAGGTGGAACGTGTTTCTAGCTTCAGGTTCCTGGGAGTCAACATCTCCGATGACCTCTCTAGGACCCACAATACCTCTACTCTGATCAAGAAGGCTCATCAGCGTCTCTTCTTCCTGAGGAGACTGAAGAAGGTCCATCTGTCTCCTCAGATCCTGGTGAACTTCTACCGCTGCACCATCGAGAGCATCCTTACCAACTGCATCACAGTATGGTATGGCAACTGCTCTGTCTCCGACCGGAAGGCATTGCAGAGGGTGGTGAAAATTGCCCAACGCATCACCGGTTCCACGCACTCCTCCATTGAGTCTGTCCAAAGCAAGCGCTGTCTGCGGAGGGCGCTCAGCATCGCCAAGGACTGCTCTCACCCCAACCATGGACTGTTTACCCTCCCACCATCCGGGAGGCGCTACAGGTCTCTCCGTTGCCGAACCAGCAGGTCGAGGAACAGCTTCTTTCCGGCGGATGTCACTCTACTCAACAACGTACCTCGGTGACTGCCAATCACCACCACCCCCCCCCGGGCACTTATTATTTTTTTTATTCAAATCATTTGCTATGTCGCTCTTCAAGGGAGATGCTAAATGCATTTCGTTGTCTCTGTACTGTACAGTGACAATGACAATTAAAATTGAATCTGAATCTGAATCTGACTTGGATAGGCTGGGTGAGTGGGCAAATGTTTGGCAGATGCAGTATAATGTGGATAAATGTGAGGTTATCCATTTTGGTGGCAAAATCGAGAAAGCAGACTATTATCTAAATGGTGGCCGATTGGGAAAGGGGGAGATGCAGCGAGACCTGGGTGTCATGGTACACCAGTCATTGAAGGTAGGCATGCAGGTGCAGCAGGCAGTAAAGAAAGCGAATGGTATGTTAGCTTTCATTGCAAAAGGATTTGAGTATAGGAGCAGAGAGGTTATACTGCAGTTGTACAGGGTCTTGGTGTGACCACACCTGGAGTATTGCGTACAGTTTTGGTCTCCAAATCTCAGGAAGGACATTATTGCCATAGAGGGAGTGCAGAGACGGTTCACCAGACTGATTCCTGGGATGTCAGGACTGTCTTATGAAGAAAGACTGGATAGACTTGGTTTATACTCTCTAGAATTTAGGAGATTGAGAGGGGATCTTATAGAAACTTACAAAATTCTTAAGGGGTTGGACAGGATAGATGCAGGAAGATTGTTCCCGATGTTAGGGAAGTCCAGGACAAGGGGTCACAGCTTAAGGATAAGGGGGAAATCCTTTAAAACCGAGATGAGAAGAACTTTTTTCACACAGAGAGTGGTGAATCTCTGGAACTCTCTGCCACAGAGGGTAGTTGAGGCCAGTACATTGGCTATATTTAAGAGGGAGTTAGATGTGGCCCTTGTGGCTAAGGGGAGCAGGGGGTATGGAGAGAAGGCAGGTACGGGATACTGAGTTGGATGATCAGCCATGATCATATTGAATGGCGGTGCAGGCTCGAAGGGCCGAATGGCCTACTCCTGCACCTAATTTCTATGTTTCTATGTTTCTATGTTTCTAAAAACCTCGGCGCGATATTTGACTCAGCACTGAAATTTGACAAACAAGTCAATGCCGTGGTAAAAGCTAGCTTCTTCCAGCTTCGGACGTTAGCTAAAATAAAACAATTCCTCCACTTTGATGACCTCGAAAAGATCATCCACACATTTATCTCCTCCCGCCTAGATTACTGCAACTCTCTTTCCACTGGCATCAGCCAATCTTCCCTGTCCCGCCTGCAACTGGTCCGAAACGCCGCAGCGAGACTCCTGACGGGCACCCGAAAAGAGACATCACCCCGATCCTGGCCTCTCTCCATTGATTACCTGTGTGGTTCCTTATACATTTCAAGACCCTCCTCTATGTCTACAATGCCCTCAATGGGCTTGCCCCCTCCTACATTAAAAGTCTTCTCACCCACCACTCCACCTCCAGGTCCCTCAGATCGGCCGACTTGGGGCTGCTGAATATCCCGCGGTCCCGGCATCTTAGGGGCAACCACGCCTTTGCGGTTGCAGCTCCTAGACTGTGGTATTAAATTGAGTTTGGTGGCCTGCACACTGCCTGAAAATGCTATGACATTGAGTTTGGCGGCCTGCATTCTGCCTGAAATGCTTTGAAATTGAGTTTGGTGGCCTACATTCTGCCTGAAATGCTATGAGTTGAGTATGGTGGCCTGCAGCCTGCCTGAAATGCTATGAAATTGAGTTTGGGGGCCTACACTCTGCCTGAAATGCTATGAAATTGAGTTTGGTGGCCTGCACTCGGCCTGAAATGCTATTAAATTGAGTTTGCTGGCCCGCACTCCGCTTGAAATACTACGACATTGAGTTTGGTAGCCTGCACTCAGCCTGAAATTGAGTTTGGTGACCTGCACTCTGCCTGAAATGCTATGAAATTGAGTTTGGTGGCCTACACTCTGGTTATCTAGCATTATTATGAAATGCAGCTTTCTTTGTGACTGGCATTTGAATGCGTCAGTTTAACTGAAGACTCTGTTGGCATGTTGTTATTAAGTGGTATTATTAACAGTGATTGTCTCCTGACCCTTATCGCTACTTTATCCAAGGCATTAACGGTCACATAGTTATTCAGTGCCACGTACTGTAATATTCTTAACCTTCAATAGATCACGTATGCTGTTATGTACCACAAACTTTTTTTTCCCCAAAAAGCTTTTTTGATGGTGCTACATGTTGGTTGATCATCACAATGCATCATGTGGATGTTAGAAGTGGGAATAGTAATAGGATCTACATATTTACATAATTGCCTCTTGAGCCACATAAAAATGGTGCTGAGTGGTGTCTAAGCACGTCATTAAGCAGAACAGTAAAACAAAAGCTTGTTCGCCAATTCTGGATTTAAAAGTTTGAGAAACAACGTGAAAATATCCACAAGAAAACAGAGTCAATTTTAACTCAAAATAGGAACTGGAGGGAGGGGTGATCCAAAATAGGTGGCAATTTATTGTGGCCATGTCAGTTCTCCTCCTAACCATGACTTGCTCATGGTTAAAGGCTAGGATCAAGCACCTGGCCGAGGTGAAGAAGTACAGAAGGATTTAGGGTTTAAAGTCATACGTTTTATGGCAGATTCCTGAAATGGGCACTTTATTCACTGGTCTTTTACACTTTAGACTTTAGAGATACGGCAAAAAATCAGGCCCTTCTGCCCACCGAGTCCACACCAACCAGCAATCACCCATTACACGAGAACTATCCTACACAGTGGGGCCAATTTAACATTTTACTGAAGCCAATTAACCTAGAAGCTTGTAGATCTTTGGAGCATGGGGGAAACTGGAATACCCGAAGAAAACCCGCTTGGTCACATGGAGAATGAACAAACTGTACAGACAGCACCATAGTCAGAATTGAACCCGGGTCTTTGGCGCTGTAAAGCAGCAACTCTACTGCTGTAACATTGTGCCGCCCCAAAGCGTTGGATTAACTCTAAGGAGATGGTGGTTGACTTAAGGAGGGTGGGAAAACAACACCATACACCTTTGCACATCGATGGAGCTGATGTGGAAAGGGTCAGCAGCGTGAGGTTCCTAGGACTCCACCTGTCAGATGACCTGACGTCCACGACCAACACCACAGCACTGGTCAAGAGAGCCCAGCAGCGACTACACCCTCTCCGAAGACTACGGAAAGCAGGTCTCCCCACTACACACCTACGAACTTTTTATAGGGGGACAATCGAGAGCACATTAACCTATGGCATCACTTCCTGGTTCGGGAGCTGCAAGGCGTACGAACGGCACCAACTAGACAGGATTGTGAAGACCGCCAGCAGGATTATTGGTGCTCCACTCCCTTTCCTGCTGGACATATGCAGGAAGAGATGTATCAGCAGAACCATCTCCATCATCAAAGACCCCTACCACCCATCGCATCACATATTCTCCATCCTGCCATCTGGGAAGAGGTACAGGAGCATTAGCTGCAAAACCAGCAGGATGCTCCTCAGCTTCTTCCCACAGGCTATAAGACTGATAAACGGACTTTGCCCCCTGCCAAAGTATCGCGCACCAACCATCAACCTGGACACACTGCAGCAGAACCACTGTCGTGCCGCTGCCGATCGGAACGCCTGTTGATGTTTAGTAGAGAGTAGAGTGTTTAATTTGTTCATGATATATGTATTTTTATTTCTATTTATTTTTTACTGCACACTGGTTGAGCAATGTTTTTTTGTTTCCTCTGGGTATGTGAGTACTCAGGAAAATTACAATAAAGATATACTATACTATACTACTAACTCACCAGTCAGGCAGCATCTCTGGAGAACATAGACAGGTGATATTTTGAGTCAAGACCCTTCTTCATACTCAATCATCACCTATCCATGTTGATCACTTAGTGTCCTTCTACATATTAACTAGCATCTGCAGTTCTGTGTTTCTATTTTGAGGAGAAGCACAGCACTTCCTTCTGTTCGGAGGTTTTCAAGGAATTATTATTGTTGATTGATTGTTGGTGAAGTCTTGGAGAAACTGCAATAGAATATCTGTGCATTATCTTAGTTCTCTTCACAGCTCCAATCCAAAGAGCATATGAAATGGCGAATATCTGTTTAAACACCGCTTGATCAACCCATCAACAGATGTTAGGAGAAGTCATCAGGACAAATGCGTCATAAAATGCGATGTAACTTCTTTAATGAGTTCCAGCATGGATTTTAATTGCCAATTTGTTTTTAATGTCTTTAGGCAGTTGTTCCTAGTATTAGCTTCAACTACATTTTCCTCAGCATTTCTGCCAAAAACTCCATCATGGCTATTTCAAAGGATAATTTTCTCAGGTTTACTGCTTACATTCACTTCTTATATATGCCTAAAGTCGTAATGGGGAAGAATATTTCTTAAAATGTGCAATAGAGAAAAAAACAGCAATGCTTTTTTTTAAATTCAATTACTTCTTTCTTTTTGATAAGAAGTAAGTTTCCGGCTGAATGTATTTAATCTACTTGATCTACCTCCTGAATATATTTGAAAGGATAAATTTATAATATGGGAACAACCGAGTATTTACATGGAAAGATCAGAATATGTGACAAAATCATCTTTTGACCAGAGGAAGTCTCTATTTTTTTTAACTGCCTAAATCTTCAGTTTAGTTTAGTTTTGTTTAGTTTAGAGATCCAGCATGGAAACAGCCCCATTAGCCAACTGAGTCCATGCCAACCAACGATTCCCGCACACTGACAATATCCCACTTACTATGGCCAATTTAAAAAAATTTTACCAACGCCAATTGGACTACAAACCTGTATGTTTTTGAAGTGTGTGAGGAAGTCAGACCACCCGGGGAAAACTCACAGTCACGGGGAGAACGTACAAACTCTGTACAGACAGCACCATAGTCAGGATCGAACGCTGTCTCTGGCGCTGTTAGGCAGCAACTCTACCGCTGTGCCACTGTGCTGCCCAATCTTGATTAAACCTATTAACAGTGGAAATTACTTCACACAATACTAATCTTTTGGTGTTACCTGATAATTTTCAATGGCTTCTGTATCATTTGAACATTTTACCTGAAAATAAGGCATTCCCTAGAAAAATTGATATCAGTGAAACCCAGCAACAAATAAAAAACATTGATGTCACGAATTTCAACTTATTTTTCAGAAAAATAATGGTGGATGAATTTCCAGTGGGTGTTTGGGCTAAAGGGCACGCAATGAATTTTTCACTTTCCTCTCAATTTTAAAGAAGGTTACATTGGCTAACTACATTTGACTGACTTGACTGCTTGCTGAATCGCACATTATATATCGGCTTCCAATGCATTTTGAAAATCATTTGGAGCACCAGAGAAAGATAGACAGGAAAAAATAAAACATTTATAGTTTATAAAAAATAAGAAATACAAAAAAAAACAAGCCACTGTTAAATACTGCAACAAATGCAAAAACAAAGATCACACTGCACATACTTATAGATATCAAAAATTATTGGCTAATAAAATATCAGATGCTAAAATGTTAAATTGTTAATTTACTGCTGCCTTATTGCCATTTGGAAAATGTCATGCTGTTGAACTTGGACTGCATGTATACAAAAGCCGTATTAAATCTGATATAAATTGTATATTGTAAGAATAAAAAATATTCTTCAGCTAATCAAGATACACAAGATACAAGATACATTTATTTGTCACAAGTGCCAATAGGCACAGTGAAAAGTGTGTTCGCCATACAGCCATACAATTAAAATAAAGTACACAACACACGATAGAGTCCAACATAAAACATCCCTACACAGCAGAATCAAAATTTCCCACTGTGAGGGAAGGCACCAAAGTCAGTAATCTTCCTCTGTTGTTCTTAATGTTCACCCGTGGTCGGGGCCTCTCGAGCCCTCCGCAGTCGCCGTTACGGGTAGCCCGATATTCAGGCCCGCTCGCCGGAATGGAACTCCGACGTCGGACCGGGACAACAACCTCCACGGCTTGGTCCTCCGAATCGGCCGTTTCCTACCAGAGTCCGCGGCTCCTGGAGTCCACAGGTCGCGCTGGGTGGTGATTCACACTGGCGGCCCTCGGCAAAGGGTCCCAGAAAAGAATGGGGCAAGTAAAGTTGAACTAACACCCCCACAACAGCCCCACCCCAGCTTCCCCCCCCCCCCCATATGCACACACACACACCTCTCAATATACAGAAATGATCAGGTTGTTTAAAATAAATTAAGAACCATAGAGTTACACAGCACAGAAAAAGGCTCTTCAGCTCAACTTGTCCGTTCCGACCCATATGTTTACAGTATATATGTAGTACCATTAGCCTGTGTTTGGCCCATATGCCTCTAAATCCTTTTTAATCATGTACCCATCCAAACATATTTTAAACATTAAACCTGCTCCTGCCCCTACAGCTTCTGCTGACAACTTGTTCCACATGCCCACCACCCTCTGTGTGATAATTTTTCAAAACTCTTTAGATTCTGGAGTAGTTCCTGAGGATTGGAGGGTAGCAAATGTAACCCCACTTTTTAAGAAAGGAGGGAGAGAGAAAACGGGGAATTACAGGCCAGTTAGTCTAACATCGGTAGTGGGGAAACTGCTAGAATCAGTTATTAAAGATGGGATAGCAGCACATTTGGAAAGTGGTGAAATCATTGGACAAAGTCAGCATGGATTTACGAAAGGTAAATCATGTCTGACGAATCTTATAGAATTTTTCGAGGATGTAACTAGTAGAGTGGATAGGGGAGAACCAGTGGATGTGTTGTATCTGGACTTTCAGAAGGCTTTCGACAAGGTCCCACATAAGAGACTAGTATACAAACTTAAAGCACACGGTACTAGTGGGGTACCGCAAGGCTCAGTGCTGGGACCCCAGCTATTTACAATATATATTAATGATCTGGATGAGGGAATTGAAGGCAACATCTCCAAGTTTGCTGATGACACTAAGCTGGGGGGCAGTGTTAGAGGTGAGGAGGATGCTAGGAGACTGCAAGGTGACTTGGATAGGCTGGGTGAGTGGGCAAATGTTTGGAAGATGCAGTATAATGTGGATAAATGTGAGGTTATCCACTTTGGTGGCAAAAACAGGAAAGCAGACTATTATCTAAATGGTGGCCAATTAGGAAAAGGGGAGATGCAACGAGACCTGGGTGTCATGGTACACCAGTCATTGAAAGTAGGTATGCAGGTGCAGCAGCCAGCGAAGAATGCGAATGGTATGTTAGCTTTCATAGCAAAAGGATTTGAGTATAGGAGCAGGGAGGTTCTACTGCAGTTGTACAGGGTCTTGGTGAGACCACACCTGGAGAATTGCATACAGTTTTGGTCTCCAAATCTGAGGAAGGACATTATTGCCATAGAGGGAGTGCAGAGAAGGTTCACCAGACTGATTCCTGGGATGTCAGGACTTTCATATGAAGAAAGACTGGATAGACTCGGCTTATACTCGCTAGAATTTAGGAGATTGAGGGGGGATCTTATAGAAACTTACAAAATTCTTAAGGGGTTGGACAGGCTAGATGCAGGAAGATTGTTCCTGATGTTGGGGAAGTCCAGCACAAGGGGTCACAGCTTGAGGATAAGGGGGAAATCCTTTAAGACCGAGATGAGAAAAACATTTTTCACACAGAGAGTAGTGAATCTCTGGAACTCTCTGCCAGAGAGGGTAGTTGAGGCCAGTTCATTGGCTATATTTAAGAGGCAGTTAGATGTGGCCCTTGTGGCTAAAGGGATCAGGGGGTATGGAGAGAAGGCAGGTACGGGATACTGAGTTGGATGATCAGCCATGATCATATTGAATGGCGGTGCAGGCTCGAAGGGCCGAATGGCCTACTCCTGCAACTATTTTCTATGTTTCCATTTGCTCTCATGTCCCTTTAAAAACTTTCCCCTCTCACCTTAATTCTCTGCTCTCCAGTTTTAGACTCCCTTACCTCAGGAAAAAGACTGTGACCATCCATTATATTTATGTCCCTCATGACCTCTTATACTCGAGGGAAAAAAGTTTTAGCCTATCCAGCCTCTATTTCTACTCAAGCCCTCCAAGCCTGACCCAAAATGTTACATATCCAGGTTCTCCAAATATGCTGCCTGACCAACAGCATTTTGTTTGTTTTTTTTGGAAACTAGCATCTGCAGCTCCTTGTATCCACAAGACTGGGCGGCATGATGGTGCAGCGGTAGAGTTGCCAGAGACCAAGTTTTGATCCTAAATATGGGTGCTTGTCTGTACGGAGTTTGTACGTTCTTCCCATGACCTGCGTGGGTTTTCCCCGGGAGCTCCGGTTTCCTCCCACACTCCAAAGATGTACAGGTTTGTAGGCTATTTAGCTAGGAAAATTATAAACTGTCCCTAGTGTTGGATAGCTTTTGTGTGCGGGGATCTCTGGCCGGCACATACTCCGGCGGTGGTGGCGGGTTCTCTGGATACTTTCAATAGAGAGCTGGATAGGGCTCTTAAAAATAGCGGAGTCAAGGGATATAGGGAGAAGGCAGGAACGGGATACTGATTGGGGATGATCAGCCATGATCACATAGAATGGCGGTGCTGGCTTGAAGAGCTGAATGGCCTACTCGTGCACCTATTCTCTATTGTCTATTGTCTACTCGATGTTTCTGTGCTGTAACTCTAAATGGAACTAAAAAAAAGACTGGTCTGATCTTTGCCTCAAATTCACTTTCCTATTTGATCCCCATATCCCTCGATTCCTCTGTAGTCTAACAAGCAATCAATTTCAGCTTTGGATACACTTTGTGACTCAGCCTTCCACAATGTCTTCAGTGGTTTTGAAGCTTTAATTATTACTTTCGACTTTGTTTTTTTTTCATTTGAAAACCAGATTTAGTTTTCTTTTGAAAAGACATCTGAAGAGTTTAGCTCTGAATTTTCTCACCTCTTCATCCCACCATAGAAAATAGTGTCTTCACATCCATTAAATCACGCCTTAGAGTGACATGCTCAGAAATACAAGCTTAATCAAGCATGCACCAAGCTTTTGACCCTTAATCAGCACACCTCATTCATTGCTACGCCTCTTCCTGCCTTATGTATGGTGTGAGGATGGAGCATTGTTCTCCAGACAAGGTCTAAGTAGAGCTTTGAACTCTAACACATGCTTTATCCATTTGTATGCATCTTTTGAAGCCCAAGCATATTTTCTTCGGGTCAAGTTAAGTTTATCATCGACTGCACAAGTAGGGTGAGGTACTGGTACAATGAAAACCTTGCTTGCAGCAACATCATAGGCACTTTGACTCTACTCATTATTTCCTACTGTAGCTATTTGTTTTCTATCCAACCTAACCGTTTGCCACCAATTCAATTTGTTCTCATTTTTAAACAGTATTTTCTTTGGTGAAAACATAACTTTTTAAAAATAAAACACAAGGAAACCATTTGAGAAAATGGACGCAAGCTGTTGAAGCATCCCATCTGTCCCATTCCCCAACTTAATTTCCTGTAACCTTTTTTTCCTTCTATCTCAATGAATCAAGCGAGCATATCTTGGGGATTTGCGAAGGAATCAGAGGACATGTAGGAGATAGACACAAAAAGCTGGAGTGGGATAGGCGGCCTCTCTGGAGAGAAGGAATGGGTGACGTTTTGGGTCGAGACCCTTTTTCAGACATGCAGGAGAGCTGCATGATCACTAGAGGAAGTGTAAACCCCACACAGACAACACTCAATGTTAATATTGAACTCAGGCCTCTGGAGATTTTTGCTAAATCTATTTAAATGATGTACAATCAGCTGATATTCGACTAAGCACTCCGTTACTCTATCCATAATGGTAGATTATGGTAAGTTACCCATAATCAACAGTAGGCATGTAATTAAATGTTTGGTTTTTGTAGCATTGGCTATAGCATATTTTATTTTGTAGCATTTAGCCAATTAGAATGCTTAGTAATTATAACCCCGCCTAATTGTAACATTCATAGTATAAGATCCTACCCACTGCTTGCCAGTCTGAGTAGCAATGAAAGTATGTCATAATTGCAAAAAACCCAACCACTTTGCCAATTGGTGTCGATCCAGTGGGAGTACAGCTCCAAGGTCGAAGCTGCACCTGATTCAACAATACCCGTCAGATTTAGATTCTCATGAACAAGACAAATCTTCCAACGGGAATGACTCTGATAGCTCAGACACTGAGCCTGCTGCACTCTCCGTAAACCTGCGCACCACAGGCAAAGTTACTGATCCTGCTGTGACCATGAAGGTCAATAACAAACCACTGATCACCAAAGTCGACATTGGTGCCCGCGTGAACGTCATGTCACTCAAAGTGTTCAACAAGATAAGAACCACTGTGCGCATGAGAAAAGACTCCTCCACTTTATAAGCTTACGGAGGGGAAATTCTTCACCCACTGGGCAAAGCCGATTTCAAATGTGCCATCAATGAACAGATCAAGGACTTGCTATTTTACATCGTTCAACCAAGTTCTGAAACCCTGCTATGCATCGATGCGTGCCATGACCTGGGTTTGGTCTATTTCGGGGACTACCAAAACAGGTGCTATCCACTACAAAGACTTGTTTGACAACCAAGACAAACTGCCTACAATATATAAGATCATTGTCAACCATTCAGTCACCCCGATCGTACGTGCTCCTCACCGTGTCCCGCATGGTACGCGTGAGCAAATACATGATGAACTTAAATGTATGGTCTCCATCGGGGTCCTCGCCAAAGTCAGCGGGCCCTCTGATTGGGTCTCCACCATGGTTGTCACCACAAAGAAAGACAAGAAGGAGTTACGCATCTGCATCAATCCTAAAGATTTGAACACAGCAATCAAACACCAACATTATCCTATGAGGACCATCGAAGATGGTGCAGCACAAATCGGTAACGCAACGGTTTTCTCAGTCTTGGATGCCAAAAACTCATTTTGGCAAATCCCGTTAGACTGTGCTTCATCGGCATTAACAACATTCGCCACCCTGTTCGGACGTTACCGGTTCCTAAGAATGCCCTTTGGCATTAACTCTGCCAGCAAAGTCTTCCAGCGTACAATGGAACAACTGTTTGCAGAATTCCCCAGTGCTATCATAGTTGACGACATTCTAGTTTATGGCCGCGATGCCATCGAGCACGATGCACATCAACTTAAAGCTGAACCCACTGAAGTGCAAGTTCAGGGTTCCCGAAGTTACTTACGTAGGGCACGTGTTCACTAGCAACGGACTAAAACGGACTAAAACCAGATCTATTGAAGACTGCAGCAATCAACGAGCTGCCTGTACCAACTGACGTCACCAGCGTACAACGATTTCTAGGCATGGTTAACTACCTGGGAAAGTTCATCCCTAATCTCAGTGAACTTTCAGCACCCCTACATCAACTAACCCACAAGGACAACACTTGGTCCTGGTTCTCAAACCACCAGTGAGCTTTCTAAAATTTTAAAACTACAGCTCGCTAGTGCACCGAACTTGTCTTACTTTAACCTCAACCTGCCAGTTACAATCACCTGCGATGCATCCCAGTATGGATTAGGCGCTGCATGCGTGCAGCCACCTTTCAACAGCGATGTTTTGCCGGTATCCTACGCTTCCAGAACACTAACGGATACCGAACAGCGCTATGCCCAGATAGAAAAAGAACTGCTTGCCGTGGTTTTTGCCTGCTCCAAATTCAAAGACTTCATTTTTGGCAAAACCTTCACAGTAGAAACTGATCATCAACCTCTGGTTACAATCCTGAGCAAGCCCCAGCCAAGCTTCAATGCATGATGATGCAGTTCCAATGGTTCGACTTGTCTACAAAAAAGGTAAAGACATGCACATCACAGACACTCTATCCCGGGCGCCACGTGCCATCAGCGAACAACATCCTTATGAATGTGAGGAATTATCCGTTCGAAAGGTTTCCATCGTTCCAACTGACCGCCTGCGCTGCCTCGCCGAACACACTGCATTGGATAAAACCTGCCAGCTGCTAACTTCTGTCATTAAAGGCGGCTGGCCAAACAAACAATCCAACACCCCTACTGAACTAAGACCCTACTTTCTGGTACATGACGAACTGGTACTTCAGGATGGAGTGATCGTAAAGGGTCACAAAACGGTCATCCCCCCATCCCCATGTAAAGAGTACTAGGAGGAGATCCACGGTGGTCAGCCAGGTGTTGAGGCCACCCTACAACAAGCCAAATAAATTATTTACTGGCCCGGAATGGCCAAGTATATTCGGGAAAAAACTGAGTCATGCGCGATCTGCAACAGGCAGATGCCGCACCAGCAAAAACAACCGCTGCTGTCCCAACCGGCTCCCTCCTTACCATGGTCGTCCGTGGCTGCCGATATCTTCGACTGGCATGGGAAACACTATCTCGTGTTAGTGGACTTGTACTCGAGTTGGTTTGAAATTTATCTTCTACCAACCATCTCTTCAGAATTAGTCATGCTGAAACTCCGTCAGCACCTCTCCGTACATGGCATTCCAGCCCGCCTTCAGACTGACAACGGGGCACAATTCTCCAGCCAAATGTTCAAAGACTTTGCCAAAAGTTGGAACTTTAAACATGTCGCCAGCAGCCCGGAGTATCCACAGTCCAACGGACTTGCCGAACGCGCTGTTCGCAGTGATAAACAACTTATGGAACGCTCCTTCCTGGCAAAGTCTGACGTCTAACTAGACTTGTTGAACCTGAGGAATGGCCCCACGAAAGAGCCACGATCCTACCTTGTGGATGTCGGCAACACCATCTATAGATGCAACCGTCAACACATCCTTCCAGTGAAGGAACGACGTCCAGCGTTCCAGGGTCCCTCCGCCCCTCCGCTGAACTTTAAAGTGATCGCTGTTCTAGTCACTCCAGTGCCTGCAGCTGCCACCCCCCTCCAGTCCCCTCGTCGGACTACACCCTCATCCCCCCCCTTGTACCTGGTTCACCTGTACCATGAAGGTCGTCCCCTACGGTGTCTACCCAGAGTCCTGTTGGCTCGCCCAGGTGTGCCCTTAACTTTTCAGAGGAAAAGGTTGATGAGGCAGCCCCCTACATACGCGGACCGGACGGGTTAGCAAGCCGCCTGTTAGATAGAGCGACTATGTTTAACCTTATTATTCTTAGATGTGGTATTTTGCATTTAACAAATTATTTACTCATCGTAGGGATAATGCTGTATCTACTTTTAATTTATAGAAGAAGAGATGTAGCATTGGCTATAGCATGTTAGCCAATTAGAATGCTTAGTAATTATAACCCCGCCTAATTGTAACATTCATAGCGTAAGATCCTGCCCACTGCTTGTCATTCTGAGTAGCAGTGTGAATGTGTGATGACCTGCTGTGTAGTTGAAGACCTGAACAATAAAGATGCTTGTTTTTCAACACGTGAGTTTGTGCTCTTTACATTTTTCTTACCCATTTAAGTAATGACGTTTTCTGATTTGACGGATCAATTTTCAAATCAAAAAATACAAACGTATTGGTGCTTATGCTAAATTTAGGTTACACAATGCATATGCACAAATTGGTGCTTATGCCATTTTACTAAAAGAAGACAAATTGCCACTGATTATTCAACCATCACATAACTTGGGTCAATGACAAATTACTTTCTCTTCATGACATTATATTGTTATCCTTGGATAAACATACAAATAAATATTCTGGCTTGCATTCAAGTTCTAGACAAATATATCAACTCCATTTACAAACTGTTGACTTCTACTTCTACTTCTACTAAGAAGGTTGAGTTCATTAAATTTAGGAAAGAATAAATGATACACATTAATTGTGTCAATGCCGTATTATTGTTAAAAACACACGCGAAACAGTGAAAGACTTCAAGAAATCACATGCAAAATGGAAACGGTACCAGCATTTACAAAATGTAAATGTGCTAGTTTAGTTTAGTTTAGTTTATCGTAATTTACACGAATGATCCTAGGGATGACTGGTTTAACATATGATGAGCGTTTGATAGCACTGCGTCTGTAGTCGCTAAAGTTAAGAAGGATGAGAGGAGACCTCATTGAAACTTACGGAATAGTGAGAGGCCCGGATAGAATGGATGTGGTGAGGATGTTTCCAATAACGGGTGGGTCTAAGACCAGGGGCCACAACCTCAGTCTAAAAGGATGTACCTTTAAAAAGATGAGGAAGAATTTCTTTAGTCAGAGTTTTGGTTAATCTGTAGAATTTGTTGCACAGAAAGCTGTGGAGGCCGTCATTAGATATTTTTAATGTGGAGATTGAAAGGTTCTTGG
>NC_073380.1:37332208-37439708 GCF_028641065.1 Leucoraja erinaceus | reverse complement strand
AATGGCAAGGAGCAGAGTGGGGGGGGTGAAGGTAGGTGGGGTGACTGAGTGAACTGCCAACGTACCAGGCGTGAGTGACTGCACTGCCAGCCCACGAGTCGTGAGTTAGTGAATTGCCAGCCCATCAGCCGTAAGTGACTGAACTGCCAGCCCAATAATCCATTCAGTCCACCCTCTTCCCCCTTCTCTCTTACAGTCTGTCACAATTTCTGGCAGTTTCTCAGCCGCCAGCCTGCCAGGTCCGAGTGATTGTACTGCCAGGCCTCAGTGACTGAGCTGCCAGCCCAAAAATCCATTTGGCCCACAAACTCCATACTAGCCCTCTGGAAACCAGTACCTTCGGCCCACAACACTCATACTAGCGCAACAGAAAGTGCCCCCCCCCCACCGGCCAGCAGCAATATTGGAATTGGTGGAGAGGTGGAATATTGTGTTGGGTGCCCAGCCTTCCCGTGTGATGCTGGGACCCAACGGGTCCCACTTAGTCTAGTATATATGGCAAACAGTTGCGGCACCCAACACCACTCACTCCTACTCTTTGCTTCCTGTCTGCCAACTAATTTTCTATCCATGTCAACACCCTACCCCCAATGCCATGTGCTCTAATTTTGTTGTCTTGGCATCAGGTTAGGAGGCTGTTCTTGTCATGACTTGATATCCGGCCCACTACGGTGGAGTCGGCTGCAAGCTTCTAAATTGAGCTGGATTGGTATTTGGCTGTAGTCACGGGTGTCTAAGGAGTATAGTTGGGGGCTGAGAACGCATCTTTGCGGGGCACCAGTGTTGAGGGTTATTGTAGAGGATTTGTCACTTATTCTAACCAATTGTGGTGTGTTAATTAGGATGTCAAGGATCCAGTTGCAAAGGTGGGTGCTGACTCCAAGTTCCACGAATTTGGAGAGGAGCTTAGTTGGCATATTGTTATTGAAAACGGAGCTGTTGTTTTTCAAATAGTAGCCTGATGTAGGTGTCCTTCTTATCCAGCTGCTCCAGGGATGAATGTAGAGCCAGGGAGATATTAGCCGTGGACCTGTTGTGACGGTAGCCAAACTGCAGTGGATCAAGGCTGCTTGGTAGGCTGGTTTTAATGTGTGCTATGAACAGCTTCTCAAAGCACTTCATTATGGCGGCTGTCAAAGTTACTGATCAGCGGGCATTAAGGCACGGGATTTTGCTTTTCTTTGACACCAGTATGATAATGGTCTTCGTGAAGCAAGTGGGTACCTCAGAACAGAGTAGGGAGAGATTAAAGATGTTCGTGAACTCTCCCGCTAGGTGGTCACGCGATTCTTAAGGAGGTGACCAGAGACTGCATCTGGGCCAGTTGTTTTCCATGGGTTCCGTAGAAAGAAATTCAATGCAATAAATATTATCACATCTCAGAATAGGGCCAAAGAAGTATTTTCATATAGCTTTTATTTATATCAGTGGTGCACAACCTTTTTTCACTAAAATGGAAATCCTAATAATTTAAGGTCCTGGAAAATGGTGATGCTGAATGAGTTTCAGATAATTAATAATTAAATGTATTTAGGTTTAGTTCTGTGAATGTGGGCTTTGCTGGCAAGAACATTTGCTGTCCATCCTTAATTGCCCTTGAAAATGGCAGTCAGCAGCTGTTTGGGTGAAGGTTCTTGCAGTGTTGTTGAATAGGGAGATACACGATTTAGATTCAGTGACAATGGATAAAAGTGATTAATTTCCAAGCCACTACAGCCCCGATAACCCATTATTTCCTTCAGTTAAATATTGGGAAGGTAGAACTATTGTCATTTGCCACACAATTATTATATTTGTTTACCTCACTGACTATTTCTAAACCCCCCACTCACCCAAATTCCTTTGACAAGTTGAATAGAAATGTCCCCAATCTCGTTGTTTTATTAATTGAACACGTAGATGAACATCCTCAAGGAGTGTAATTAGATGGAAACCGATTCAGATGCGATGTTTAAGAACTTGTTCAAAGAAGGGGCATATTTTAAAAGAGCGACAGAGATAGTTGCAGGAGAATGTGTGAGGTTATTATTTGTTTTTAGTTTCAGCTTGAACCAGAACATCTGAAGATTCAAAGTTTAATATAGTAATTGTGCTGATACTGACTCCAACCAACCACGTAATGAATATCATCAATTCCGGAGGTTTTATATTCCTGATGCCATTTAAACCACTTGGATTTCAATCACTTCGATGAAAAAGTGAATGGGGAGCATTGGAACAAAAATTTCCCCTCGGTACATATTAATTGTAATATAATAATGTATGCATGTTAGTAGGTGCAATCAAAACAACAAGCTTTTTTATCATTGGTGTGTTATGAATACCACAGAAAATATTATGTACTCTCAAGATCACATTAAATAGAATGTTATTGCTTAAATATATAGTTATTGGACTTTGCATTTTGGAAAAGTCCCAGATGAGCACAAGACAGCAAAATTCTGAAAATATTGGTGGTGAAAATGACTTCAGGACAGTTTGTTAGTAGAATGAAAGAAATGATAACCAAATACTTATACAGCTGTGTGAGTATAATTTTATGGATGAGAAATTGTGTTCAACCAATTCATGACTTCTTTGACAAAGTAACTAGTATGTTAGATAACAAGAAAGCCAATGGATGTTCTATGGATGTTCAATGGATGGTTCGTGAATTGCCCCATAAAAGATTACCGCATAAGATAAGCACCTGGTTAGGTTAAGGTGATAGGTTAAGTCCAGGGAGTCAGATATGGGGCTTTATGTGTGGGCCAGATGTATTGTCAGTGCAGAGGGGCTAGGAGCAAGGCCAAGTGTGCATCCAGAGTCAAGGTCTGGAACAGTACTAGGTGTGCAGTCAAAGCTGGGACAATGGGAGTGTTCCGCAATGGGAAGCTAGTCAAGTCAAGTCAAGAGTGTTTTATTGTCATATGGCCCGGACGGGACAATGAAAGTCTTACTTGCTGCAGCACAACAGAATATGTGAATATGTAAACATTGTATATAACGGGGGGAGGGGAAAAAAATAAAAAGTTCAATAAATAACAAATATAGTGCAAATAACAAATAATAAGTATTTTGCAGTCAGAGCTCATAGCTTATTCGTTGTGTTTAATAGCCTGATGGCTGTGGGGAAGAGGCTGTTCCTGAACATTATAGTCTTCAGGCTCCTGAAAATATTGGTGGTGAAAATGACTTCAGGACAGTTTGTTAGTAGAATGAAAGAAATGATAACCAAATACTTATACAGCTGTGTGAGTATAATTTTATGGATGAGAAATTGTGTTCAACCAATTCATGACTTCTTTGACAAAGTAACTAGTATGTTAGATAACAAGAAAGCCAATGGCTGTGTGGCCAGGATGATGTGGGTCCTTGATGATTTTGGCTGCCTTTGAGGCAGCGATTACGATAGATCCCCTCAACGTTGGGGAGGTCAAAGCTGGTGATGGACTGGGCAGTGGTCACAACCTTTTGTAGTCTTTTTCGCTCCTAGACGTTCAAGTTGCCGAACCAGGCCACAATGGCATTGTGGCCTGGTTCGGCAACGGTTAAGCAGCTAATCAGGTAAGCAGCTATGATCAGGGTAGAATAGGGGGCCAGGTGTAGGGCTGGACTCAGGGTCAGGAATGAGAGAAGGTATGCAACTGGAGTCGGGGTCAGGAGTAGGTGTGCAGTGAGATGCAGGTTGGTGAACATGGGCCAAATGTTTGATTTTACTTCGAAGTCACGTGAGTGACTACGTGAAGAAGCCCGTTCAGCCGCACGTGCGTCATTACGTCAGACGCATTGGTGCAGGCGACCGGTTGGGGAGCAGGAGCTCCTCCAACGCGGTAAGTTTTAAACTCAAGGTAAGCTTGTTTCTTACCTGTTTTATTCCTTGCAGGACACTCTTGTTCCAGAGGCTTCCTGCCAGAGGATTCGCGAGGCCCGACGAGGGAACCAGCTATGGGCTGTGGAGAAACCCCGGTTCTTGCCGCCAGGAGCGGGTAGCTGGGTTGTCGGGTTCGCGAAGTTGGTCGCTGATGGGTGGTCAGTGACTTCTAGGCGCTCCGGGTGCCGGGAGGGCTTTTCCCTCCTATAGGTACAGAGACGCTGGGGTTCCCAGTGAGGGGACCTCCAGTAGGCCGGGTGCCAGGAGGGGTTTTTCCCTCCGATAATAAAGATTTATGCTGGGGTTCCCGGGGAAGGGGACCTCCAGTAGGCCGGGTGCCAGGAGGGCTTTTTCTTCCGATATGAATGTTAATGCTGGGGTTACCGTGGAGGGGACCTCCAGTAGACCGGGAGTCGGGAGGGGGTTTCCCTCCAAGATAAATATTTATGCTGGGGATCCCGGGGAGGGGACCTCCAGGAGACCGCGAGTCGGGAGAGGTTTCCCCCGATATAAATATATATGCCGGGTGTCGGGAGGATTTCCCCGATATACATATAGAGGCTGGGGTTCCCGGGTAGGGGAATCCAGTAATTATGCGGACCGCAGGGGTCCCCAGGTAAGGGGTTAAACGGACCGTTTAAACAGTCAGCCCTGGTGTCGGTAGGGGTTTCCCTCCGATAATATACAATTGTGCTGGGATTTTCGGGGAAGGGGAAATCAGAGTTACTCTACAACTAAGTGACCACGAACAAGTTGGTAAGATTTACAATTGGTTGTGCAATACACAAATGATTGAGACATTGTCATCCACTCAGGGACATTTTAACCAGGTAACTGGACAATACTAGTATTCCAAAAAGGTTGGAATTTGGCCAGAAGAGTGTTGAGCCAGGTCCAGTATTTTAGCCAGGTTGCCTTCGAGACAGGCTCAGAGATATGGGGAATTGTCTTTCAAGGCAAGGTCAGAATTATGGCAAGAGTTGTCTTGGGACGTGAGAATTATCGGAACCGGGCCAGAGTTGATGTTCAGAGCAGACTCGAAATGATGGCAGTGTGGCCTGTTTATTATGAAAGAAGGGTGATCAAACTGATTTCATAGGGTTTTCCATGTACAATGATCATCAGAGATATTTGAAGGCATTGTTATGACGAGGCAATTTAACAGTATGATAACAATAAATCATTCAAAGGACTACTCAGAGTTCAAAAACTCTTGTGCTGTATTTTCTGGATTATATTTTGATGCTGTATTTGGCTAAAATCCACGCAGTCTCAAGCTAATTGAGGAATTGTTCTCTCCTATCCAGTAAATTAGGTTGTTATCAAATGGATAGTTGGCCTGTGACTCTGCCCTGGGCAACAGATTGGGACCAATAGAAACCTGGAACAGCCTTGCGGTTATAAAGCAGTTTCTATTCATTAGACTAACTGGCAATGTAATAGATGTGATGCAGCTGTGCAAGATTGAGAACTGACAGCATGCTTAATGACAAACAATAAGGGTCATGAAGGTCATTGATAATACAACTTCCTATTACCAGCTGAGCTAATAAAGCCACTATGATGGACAAACAGTATTCAGCATTGCTCCAGTAGTTTATCAATAAATATGTCATGATATTGCAAAAAAGATGCTATGGCTTAAGGTGAGAACATGCAAATGTCATCTCTAGTTGGAGGTGCAGGAGATTTGCATGAGTTATTAACTCTTCGGTATTGGTATCAACTATCTATAGACCCTAAGTGCATTTATGGGTTAAAGAGTGATTGAGTGAATATGCATAGGTGCATGCTCAACTTCATGTTGATACACTAAGATGTGGCATATGATAAGCACGAGAGTCATCAAGAGTCGCTTTAGGTTCCAGCTGTGGAATTGGCCTATGCAGTTGATTCCTGATTTGTCGGGAATTATAATAATGCAACATTATATGGTTATTTAAACGTAACTTGCTGGTCCAGCCTGCGGCTTGAGAGATCAGCCGTTGCATGATAAAATCAATATATGTTCTACAGATTCTCAATAGACTGCTTACGGCTTGGGTTGTCATGCCTATTTTTGTATGTATTCACAGTGCTGGAATGGTACCAAAAAGCGGTACTTTGCTGCTTCAGGAGATGGGAAGCATTTATTTAATGCTCATGTTATATTTAAATTGGTACAGATTCTGAGTTATTGCAGTTCATTTAAATGGTCTTGACAATATTGAATTATAGGGTCATTAACTGTGCCAAGGGGCTTTCCATCAGACTTACTGTAGCTAGTCTGTTGGGTTCACCTTGGATATTGAGTTAGTAAAGGATATCTGTTACACAGGTTTCCCAGGACAAGTACAATGCAGTATGGGAGATTGACATTGTGTTAAACTATTTTAACCAGGGGGTTCCAACTACAAAGCTTAGCTTTGATCGGACCTCATTAGGTAGTTATCCTCCTGGCGCTGGTTAGCGCAACAGGTCACTCGCTATATTATTGTGACAGGAGAGGATGATTACAAATATATGCATAGTATTTTATGTTATAATTAATTTAAGCAGAGCAGTAGGGGTGTCAGGTCTCAAAATAGCTCAAGATCATACCCAGGGACCTTTCGTTATGTGGGGACACACATATACAACAATACGTCAAGGTCACCAAGAGCCTTTGAGACTCTGAGCTAACTGATTGTTAGTTACAAAAGACGTTATAAGAACCTATCTGCTCAGATCTTGCCAGGTGTTAAAACGGAGTTGAGGTATGCAGGAGTTAGATACTGATCTGGATCTCACTCCACCAGGGCTGCTATAACAGCAGCAGCAAGGGTTAATTACGTTCTGCTGGACCACATCCTAACGGCTGTAGTGTGGTCAAACGAACAAAATTGCAAACATGTTATAATAACCTGTTGCCAGACCAGGGGTATTTCTCAATTTATTTATGTTCTGTTATAGGTTCCATCTAGATGAGAGATGTGACTATTGTTATTGCTTATTTAACAGCATCAGCACGTTTAAATCTATGTCATGACTGTATGCATTATGAATGTTTCCCTCATTTGTCAATGAGGCAGTTGTGGTTGTGTAGACTTGTTTCTCACGGCATGAAATCACAGAGCTTTGAAACCTTCACGTAGTCACTCACGTGACTCCGAAGTAAAATAGTAAAATAAAGATCAAACTTCAAACTGGTAAGTTCTCGTTTAATCTTACTATTATAATCTGATTTCCATACATTAATACACTAAGATCATTCATGTGCTGCACCTGTTGGTCAGAGCCTGGGTCTACTGTGGAATGTAATTTAGCCTAACCTTATTCATAGCTAATCCAATTTAAAGCATATTGCATTCAAGTGTAAGTTATAAGAGTTAACTCTTAATTATAAGAGTTTGAAAATTAGAATGTAATATACTATACAAATCAGACTTGCACTGTTGCTTTAAGTGCTGCCTCAGTGGATAAGTCCAGAGATGTGAATATTTCCTCTGACATCTTCTGCATGCCAGAGAAAGGACTTTTAATTGCCATAAAACTGATGAACTTTAACAAAACACACCACACAAACAATAGTTGTTTTTTGTTGAGAAATCAAAGAATAAAGCATGATTTATCAGGATACTCAGTAAACTCCAAGAATTTGGCATCTCATTGTTCAGACAACATGCCGGTTCAGCTTCTGGCACACCAGCTATTGTCCCTCTCGCTCGATTAAAATGCATCAAAGCCTTGTTTTCCATGCTCTCTTTATCATTAACTGCTATGTAATGCGAAAAACCAAAAGTGCATGGTACAATTATAAGTTTAAGAATCATTTAGACAAGTATATCGATAGGATAGGTTTAGTAGGATATGGGCGAAACCTCATTCTTCTGCCTTCTCCCCATAGCCCCCAACACTTTTACTAATCAAGAATCTGTCCGTCAATCTCCACCTTAAAAATATCAATTGACGGTTTCCATTGTCTGTGGCAATGAATTCTACACGTACACAACTAAAGAAATTCCTCCTCATCTCCTTTCTAAAGGTATGCCTTTTTATTCTGAAGCTATGTCCTCTGGTCCTAGATTCTCCTACACCCTCTCCACATTCACTCTATCCAGTCTTTTCACTACTCAGTAAGTTTCAATGAGATCGCCCCTCATCCTTCTAAACTCTAGCGAGTACTGGCCCAGGGCCTTCAAAAGCTCATGTTAACCCAATCATTCCTGGGATCATTCTCATAAACCTCCTCTGGACCAGCACATTCTTCCTTCGATAAGGAGCCCCAAAACTGCTCAATACTCCAACTGCAGTCTAACCAGTGCCTTAAACCCTCGGCTTTTCATCCCCGTTTTATATTTTACTACAGGTGCTATCTGCATGGAGTTTGGATGTTCTCCCCGTAATGTGCGTGGGTTTTCTCCAAGGATCATCGATTTCCTCCCACATTCCAAAGCTGTACAGGTTTGTAGGCTATTTGGCTTGGCGTGAATGTTAAATTGTCCCTTGTGTGTAGGGTAGTGTTACAGAGCAGGGATCGCTGGTCGGCGAGGACTCGGTGGGCTGAAGGGCCTGTTTCCGCACTGTATCTCTAAACTAAGGAAAATACAATGCTAGCATTTTATCTTTTTTACCATCAATTCGATTTTCAAATTAACCTTTTGGGAATCTGTACCAGCACTCTTAAGACGCAAGGGTGCATGATCTGATATCACAAGCTTGTGGCTAGGCGATTATAAATGGAATTACTCCAGTAAGATTCAAGGTGGAAAAGTGTTAGAGGACGAAACGTTACAGTGGTGTGAGAATGCGACAAAATGGTATTTGTAATTCTCAACTTATCACATGTGCAGCACCAAAGCAGTTAATGTAGCTGCAAAGTACCAAAGGTTAACTGTCCATTGCCTCCCAGATGACTATGAGAGTTGTTGCAATACCAACATTAATACAGCTTGATAAGTGGCATGGTGACTGAAGCAAATATTGGGAGACCTCTAGCAAATGTGATGGAAGTCCCAGTCACACGGGAGGCCTGGGCCCCCCCAACCCAACCCCTTCCCCAATGCAATATTCCACCACTCACCTGTTCCCCCAATGCAACCCGTTCCCCCAAAGCAATATCCCACCACTCTGGGGAGGTGGTGGAGGGGGGGGGGGGGGGGGGGGGGGGGTGGGGGAGGGGGGCACGGGGAGGGGGAACCTTCAAAACCTTCATAACTTTTGTACTATTTCACCGATCGAAACAAAACTTATTTGACTTGCAGCAGAGGAGAATGGTGAGGAAGGTGGCGAAAAATCTTAGTGCTATGGGGGTTCGTTTTTGTGTAAATTTAATACAATGCAGACAGGAAGTGGTCAAGATGAGAGTTTTAATAATAGTATAGTCGATGGAAAAAAAAAAAATTAATTGGGGAAGGAACAGTGAAGGGATTGGGCTCCAATCCTCCAGACAGTTGACAAAGGTGATACAACCATACTCTAGAGAATACTTAATGACCTTGAACACGAGGCAAACCAAGTAATCTGCCATGGCTATGGGAACTATATGATTGGCCAAATGTGGTGATTTCCACCAGATCTAGGCAGATTAAATCATGGTTCGTTAATAGTATCCAACCATATGGCTTGACTGACAAATCCAATAATATGTGCAAGGCCCTTCCAACAGCCAACATTTTGATACTCTTAAAATAGTTCCTCATCCTCTATTCTGAACCTGAAGATTTGTGTTCTCTAAACAGTCCCACTGAAATATGCGCTTCCTCAGTACGTTTAACAGCTTTAAGTTTGAAAACATCCCATGCACATTTTTTATTTGCATATTATGGTTATCTGAATACAAACCCCAAGTTGACAAAAAGCCAGTAAGAATATTTACCTTCTCTGTACTTTATGTTGTTTATAAAAAAAAATCAAAACACTATTTCCAACTTCACGTACAGTGTTCTCAGCCAGTTTCACTAATTCTTCTAGGTGGTGAGTAGAATTTGATGTGTCCCATTTTTGATGGCCTAAAAAACAAGTACAGTGAATTTAAGGGTAATCAGATAAACATTTTAATCAGTTTATTTTTATTACAAGGTACATTTTAATTTAACCACATTAAAAAAATGGAGAAACGTTTTCAGAGTATCTAATGCTAATCCTTTGAGGGAAGTAGAGAAAATCCAGGGAAATGCGAGCCAGTGAACCTCATGTCAATAGTAGGGAAAACAATTGGGAGAGATTCACTCCCATTTGGAAGAGAATGGGTTAACTAGGGACAGTCAGCATGGCTTTGAACATGGTAGATCATATCTTACTAACCTAACCCGAGGTGACTGATGAGGGTCGGGCAGTGGATGTTGTCTACATGGATTTTAGTAAGGCAATTGATAGTGTCCCCCATGGTAGGCTGACCCAGAAGATGAATAGCATCTAATTAATAGTGACTTGGTCTCATGAATTAAGAACGTGTTTACTGATAGAAGATGGAGGGCTGTAGTAGAAGGGCAATATTCAGGCTGGAAGTCTGTGACCAGTACAGCAGGTTGTAGATCCGATATGGATGGGGTGGAGAAATGGCAGATGGATTTTAATCCAAGCAAGTGAGAGGTATTGCACTTCGGGAGGTCAAATGCTTGGGGAAAAATATAAAATGAATGGCAACAACTTTAACAGCATCAATGTACCAAGTTCACAACTCCCCAAAAGTGGCAATACAAGTACAGAGTGGTACAGGAGGTATATGGCATGTTTGCTTTCAATGGTCATGGCATGGAGTGCAAGAATCAGGAAGTCATGATGCAGCTTTATAGGACTTGTCAGCTACATTTGGGAGTGTTGTGTGCAGTTTGGAAAAAGTACAGAGGTGGTTTACCCAATTCATGCCTGGAATAGAGGGTATTAACTAAATGTAGATGGTGGATGGAGTGTTTTCTCTGGAAGGCTGGAGGCCTGATAGAAGTAATTATTGTAGACTAATGCATGTTCCTTTAACATAGTGACCTCACCACTACTAACCACTCCCCATATCACCAGTATAATTGTAACCTCCCCACCTCTAGATCGCTCTCTAGCTCCGGTGACAGACCACGGACAGCTAGGGCAGTAATGTATCTGTGTATTGTTAATAGTAATAAAACAGTAGTGAAGACATAGTGTGTTTTGACTCGTCTTTACAATTACGAGTCATTGATAGGTTAGACAGTCAGAAACGTTTCCCCACTGGAGGACATAGCTTTAAGGTGAGAAAGTCAAAGTTTAAAAGGAGATGTGCACAGCATTTATTTTTTATATATTTATTGGTTTAAAACAGAAGGTGGCGAGTGCCTGAAATTTGGCCAAAGGTGGTGATTGAAGCAGATTTGTTAGTGGCATTGATAGGCATATGGATATGTAGGGTGTATAGGTTATGTGCAGGTAGATAATTAATGGTTTTGGCATGGAAGGACCTTTTCTTGAGCTGTACTGTTCTATGTTCTTAACATTTGTAAACTTGAACCAGAAAGTTAGGTACAGAAAGTGTAGGGAAATAAAAACCTATTTTATTAAGAGATTAGATATAAATTTACATTTAAATCTATTAAAAGCACTCAAACCATTCACTTTTAATTCAGTGCCACAGGTTCTTTGGCATAGAGACTTAGTTACCCAATGGGTACAAACAATGAAATACAAAAGCCCCGGTGAGTTTCTCATAGTAAATACATCAACCTCATGCTGAAATCCAATACACTTATATCCTATTTGATAATTTACTGACAATTTCCCAATAAAATATTTAAGCACGTATATGGTCAGAATAAGGTATAGTCTGATTTAATGAATGCTATTATTGGTTGAAAAATATCTAGCTTGTTATACAACAGAACTATTCAATTTGTGAAAAGAAATTTGCTTTTTAACAAGATTTATGCTGGAACTTTTATTGAGATGGATTAGAAACAAAATGCTGAGCAATGTTGGGAATTTAAAACACTGGTTTCAGAAGTGGAAGGGTGGGAGATTGCAACCTTCACGCGGTCCGCCCTGTTTCAACGAATGCAATCAACCCAGCGTGCACAAACAAACAAGATCAAATAGAACAAGTTGTTCTGCAACTTTAGGCTGTGCACGCCATACGCATGAAGAAGAGGAAGTGGAAGTGCGCTTAATACTTGTACAGGTGCACAATCTTTTATCCGGTGTTCCGGAAACCGAAAAACTCCGAAAACCGGCCATTTTTTCCAGATGTCGTCTGCGCACCAAAGCTCGCGTTTGGCGCCAAACTTGACCCGAAACGACGCACGGTCAACCCAGGTCTGTACTACTGTAGCGGCTGCCTCCTCCCCGGAGACCGGGAGACGCTTAAAACATCTGTAAATCATTGCTTAAATGTTAGTCAGTTAGTTTGGAGGGGCTTATGTGGGGGGGGGGGGGGGGGGGGGGGGGGGGGGGGGGGGGGTGAAGGGGTAAACTTTAATTCTTAGTCCTCTACCTGGTCGGGGGAGCGGTCAATGCCTTACCGGGTCGCCGTGCAGTAAACTCCGCAGCGCTGTGGCCGGTGGGGCTGCGGGCGGCGTCGGTTGTAGCTCCGACCCCGGCAACTCTACCCCTGGCTGCGAGGCGCTCCAAATCCAGCGCGGCCCGCGGCCGGACGCCCCAGCTCCGCGAATGTCGGGAGACGGCGGCGTCGCAGCGCTGGGATACCAGCGGGGAGCGGGCAATGCCTTACCGGGTCGCCGTGCGGCAAGCTCCGGAGCGCTGTGGCCGCCGACACACAACATTCGCGGAGCGTCGCTGGATTTGGAGCCGCGCAGCCAGGGCTGAGTTGCCGGGGTCGGAGCTCTAACCGGCGCCGCCCGCGGCCGGAGGGAGCCCCCAGCTCCGCGATGTTGGGAGTCGCCGACCAGGTAGGGGACTAAGAATTAAAGTTTCCCCCTTCACCCCTACTCCACCACCACCACATAAAATCCCTCCAAACTAACTGACTAACATTTATGCAATGATTCTCCCGGTCTCCGGGGAGGAGGCAGCTGCTCCAGACTTTTCAAGATGCCCGCGCTAAATACCTAATCTACGCTAAAAATCTTCCATTCGGAAATCCGAAAATGTCCGAAATCCGACAAGTGTCTGGTCCCAAGGCTTTCGGATAAAAGGTTGTGCACCCTACTTAATATCTTATATAAATAGCCAATGATTAAAAAGCCATATTTAGATACCAATTGCCATAAAATGAATAATGCAAAAAAGTCAAGTGTGCTTTATTGGCATATGTTCCAAAACAGAACAGTGAAATTCTTACCTGCAGGAACATAGTACTCTGTAAAGCCCTCAATAAAAAAAAAATTTCAATAAATTAAAAACAGACAAATAAACAATGGTTTAAGAAGAAACTGCAGATACTGGATAATCGAAGGTAGCAAAAATGCTGGAGAAACTCAGCAGGTGAGGCAGCATCTATGGAGCGAAGGAAATGGGCAACGTTTCGGGCCAAAACTCTTCTTCAAACTGATGCGAGGGTGAGGTGGGGGGGGGGCACGCAGGAAGACGAAAGGAAGAGTAGCCAGTGGGCTGTGGGAGAGCTGAGAAGGGGAGGAGAAAGTAAGGACTACCTGAAATTAGAGAAGTCAATGTTCATACCGCTGGGGTGCAAATTGCCCAAGCGAAATATGAGGTGCTGCTCCTCCAATTTACGGTGGGCCTCAGTCTGGCCATGGAGGAGACAGAGGACAGAAAGGTCGGATTCAGAATGGGAGGGGGAGTTGAAGTGCTGAGCCACCGAGAGATCAGGTTGGTTATTGCGAACCGAGCGGAGGTGTCGGTGAAGCAATCACCAAGCCTACGCTTGGTCTCATCGATGTAGAGCAGCTGATATCTAGAGCAGCGGATGCAATAGATGAGGTTGGAGGAGGTGCAAGTGAACCTCTGCCGCACCTGGAAAGACTGCTTGGGTCCTTGAATAGAGTCAAGGGGGGGGGGGGGGGGGGGGGGGGGGGGGGAAAGAGGTAAAGCGACAAGTATAGCATTTCTTGCGGTTGCAAGGGAGTGGCCGGAGAGGGGGTGTTTCGGGTGGGAAGGGAAGAATTTACCAGGGAGTTACGGAATGAGCGGTCTCTGCGTAAAGCAGACGGCGAAGAGATGGGAAGATGTGGCAAGTGGTGGGGTGACATTGGAGATGGCGAAAATGACAGAGGATTATTTGATATGGGTGACGGCTGGCAAGGTGGAAAATTAATGCCCCCGAGTCTTTAGTTGAGAACCTATTTGAAGGTTGTAGTATTTAATAGCCTGATGGTTGTAGGGAAGCAGCTGTTACTGAACCTGGAAGTTTCAGGCTGGAGTGAAATTAAGAGTACAAGTCTCAGATGCTGGCTGCCTTTTCGGTCATAGATCCCTTCACTGGTGAAGAGGTCAGTACCAGTGATGGACTGGACAGTGATCACCATTTTATGCAATGATATTCGTTCCTGCTGCTAGAATTGCCGAACCAGGCTACGATCCAACCAGACAATATGCCCTCTACTGTACACACCGAGATTCAAGAGAGTATTTGTTGACATACCAAACTCAATCTTCTAAGTAGAGGCGTTGATGGGCTTTCTTTATGATTGCATCAATGTGCTGGGTCCAGGACAGATCGTTATACATATATATATACACATATATATATATACACATATACACACACACACACACATATATATGCATGTCCAGGAATTTGACGTTTTTGACTCTGCACCATCGTCGATGTAGATGTAGACAGGTTGGCGCACCGTCGTCCTTCCTCTTCCAAAGTCCATAAACATTTATTTGGTCTTACTGAAGTCGAGAGCAAGGATGTTGTTCTGGCACCAGTTGATGAGTCGATTGATCTCCCTCCCATACTCCAACTCATCATTTGCAATTCACCCAACAATGGAGGAATCGGCAGTAAACTTTAAGATGGAGTTCTAACTGTGTCTGGCTACACAGCCATGAGCTTCAAATGAGTAGAACAGTGGCTTGAGGTGCTCCTGTGCTGATAGTTATCAAGGAGGAAGTGTTGCTGCCAATTTGTGCAGATTGTGGTCTGTTGATGAGGAAGCTGACAATCCAGTTGCAGGGAGATGCACAGAGACCCAGTCCTGTAAGCTTGGACGGGATGAATGCTGAGCTGTGGTCTATGATCAACAGCCCAACATGTGTTTTTATTGTCCAAGTGGCCCAGTGCAGAGTGGAGAGCCAGTGAGATTGCATCCTCCGTCGACTTATTGTGGCGGTAGGCAAATTGTAGTGGGTCCATGTTCTTGAGGTAAGAGCTGATCTGTGCCATTACCAACCTCAAAGTACTTCATCACCATGGAGATTAGTGCCACCAGTGAGCAGTATTAGAGGCACGTCATCTTACTCTTCTTGAACACTGGTATTATTGATGCAGTTTTAAAGCAGATGGGAACCCCTTGACCTCAGTAATAAGAGACTGAATATGTCCACACAAACTCCAGCCAGTTGGTCCAAGAACCCAATCTGATGTATCATTAGGTCTGGACACTGAGGGTTAATCGTCCTGAAGAATCTTTTGACGACAGTCTGTGACCGAGATTGGAACACCATTGGGGGCTAAGGAAGGCACATCAATGCTCTCCCTATCAAAGCATGTGTAGAACACATTGAGCTCAGCTGGGTGTAACGCTGCACTGTCGCTTGAGCTGCCCCCCCCCCCCCCCCCCCCCCGGCGATTCTGTCTTGCAAGAAGTGATGGAATGTAAGCCCTGCCACAACTGCTGGACATACGCATCATCTTCCAGTTTAGAGCGAAAGCCCCTTTGGGCCTTTTACTGCTTTCACATGGTATTGTACTTGGGGAAAAGCCTATCTACTACTTGGGTGAAATAGAAATAATCTTAAAAAATTGTATTGGATGGACTTGTTTCATAGATAAAATCCACCACATTTCAACCAGCAAACCTCAAGCATTCAATATTCTGCTGCTATCGAAGCTACACCAATAATTGAGGTCATTTTAGGGTATTAATGAAGGATTTAATATTCAATGTTAAATTTGCTAAAGTGTCAAATTGTTTGTTCATTCTCCACTTTCTTGTAAGGCTTGTGGTAAAGGCACCTCTCAAACTGCAATAAAAGAAAACATTGTCCCAGCATCAATGCAGGAATTCTTGTATCCCCATAGATTAAGTATTCTCACCTTTGGTAGTAGTAATTGTGGAAATGGAATGGCAGTGATAGTCAAAGCAAATTTGACAAGCTACAGCAATGCATATTTGGACAAAAATGCACTGCCTGTGCTCGTCAACTCAGCAGAGATACTGATCAAGAAATTGCCTAATTTTTAACATTGGTACATTCAAGAAATTGTGTTTCAGCCAACTAATGATTATTCTACCATCTTGTGAATTTTCATTTAAGGAGTCACTATAGAAGCAGATTAGAAAATCGTACAGCACAGTCTATAGCATGCACTTGTAGCAATGTAGATTGTTAATCCAGTGCCATTTACGTATAGAATAGAGATCTCGTTAGACTAAAAGGATAGCACTTGCTGATCATGACTACCACTTAGCATTTGATAAGCTGCTCAGTGTATTACTGTGGATTAATATGGGATGTTTCAATAAGAAGTTTGAATGGAGCAGAACATTAGAAACTGAAAGTGGGTGAACGCAGAATGCCACCAGGTGCAAATAATGTCCATGTGACTGCAATGACTTCAGTGAGTGCAGCCAATGCTTGTTAACGTTGGCTGCACTCAACAGATGATTGTTCCCTTCTGGAGTAATTTCTTCTGGTAATCTTCAAAGAGACAGGATTTGTCTTTGATTCATAAAATTAAATATCCTCTATTGCCAAACCAGGAAAAATGACCACTCGCAAAGATGCTCGAATGGTGTTGTGCAATGGATGGTAAGGAGCTTGGGGTGGGAAAGAGTTTGGGGTGGGAGGTGGCGGTGAGATACAAGAACTGCCACAACTGCTGAACATCCTTGAATATCTATGCAACTACAGAGCGGAATGCAGTTTGTGCAGATAAATTATTCTTGCTTTCACAATTCCTCCAATTGTTTTTGGGAGAAACAATTTATATTGAAGTTTAGCCAGAAATAGTAATAATAGGTCACAAATGATATTGGAGAAATCCTTTTTTCTGGAAAGAGAAAACCTGGCAAGCTGGCACAGCAAGCTCAATGGCAATGAGATAAACAGATGTGCAAGTGGTCAATAACCACAGAATATAGCCTATTAAAAAAACATCTTATTTGAATAAATCCTTGAAAAATCTTGCAAGAGTTTTGTTTGATCCTACATAGATGTACAAATCATATACCATGGCAATATTTAAACCCACTGTTGCTCACCTTCATTGCACAGCAATGCACACTTCAAGGAACAGCACATTCTGAGAATTAGCCAGTTTACTGTCCATTCTTGTTCAATTGACAGTCCTGATTAGGGCAAGCAAATAAAATCAGCCCAAATTTTATTGGATTGTAAATTTGATTTAAAACTTTAGAATGTAATCATGTTGCCATCTAGCCAATTTGTAACATTGTGAATATTTCAATTCTTTACGGTCAATTCTTTAAGTTAAATATATTTTATTGTCAATATACACAATACAGATGTACAGATGAAAATCTTTTATAGCAGAAACAGACAGAATCAGACCACACCTGAAAACAAAATTAGATTCTACAAATCAAAAGAAAAAGATTGTGCACAAAAGACATTAGTGCAAAACTATTTGGCAACAAGTCCATAGTAGAGCAAGAAGTATCTGTTGTATTTGAATTGTGTATGTTGGTTGAAGAATTTGATGGTCATACGAAAGCAGCTCTCCCTGAAACTGGTGGTGTGGAACTTTAGGCTTTTATACCTCCTCCTCCATGGTACCATGAAAAGAGGGAATGGCCAAGATGGTAGGGATCCTTTATGATGATGCATTCTTGAGGCAGCACCTCGTGTAGATGCTCTCCATGTGGGCCCAGACCCACCACTCCAAAACCTCAACATTCCTGCGAGTTAGAATTGCCATACCATAATACAACTGATCAGATATTCTACAGTGCATTTATACAGGTTAGTTGGAGTAATTGGTGACATGTTGAATCTCTTCAAAAACTTCCAAGTAGAGGTTGCCTTCACAATTACTCAGTGTATGCTGGGCTTGGAACAAGACATCACAGATATTAACACCCAAGCATTTGAAGCTGTTACTCTCCCCACCACTGATCCAACTGGCATGCGTTCTCCCATCCTCCCCTTTCTGAGGGGAACGATTAATTCCTTAGTTCTGTTGACGTTCAACAAGAGGTTGTTGCAGCTCTACACAACTATTGATTCTCTCATGTGCTGATTGATCTGTCTTGCATGGCTTGGTATGTATAGTTTAGTTGAGAGATCATTTAGAGACATTGGAGTTATGCTCAGTCACACAATTAAGTGTGTAAAGAGGACAGCAGAAAGCCAAGCAAAGTCTTGATGTACACCTGTGTTGATGGTTGACAAGGTGTCAGTGACGGGTACCAAACTTTAGTTCGGAAGAAAAAAGTTTTTGGATGGCTGTACCCAATCACCCATTTAGGTTAGAAAGGACTTAGATGTGACTATCATTTTTGCATATTTTGAAAATTATTTCCCATTTCCGGAAAAAATAAGTAGGGAAAATCAGAGACGCAATTGGCGAGGAAGAACATCTGTGAAAGGTATTTAATTGAAGCAAATTGCAATAAGCAACCATGTTCAAAGAGGTTCAAATGACAGCACAATCACCGAAGAATGATCGGATTACTGAAAGTTATGGAAGCAGATTAAAAAAATAATTGTTTTACTGGCATAGAAAATAGGTGCAGGAGGTGGCCATTTGGCCCTTCGAGCCACTACAAATATTGATGACGACAAGATTTTGTTCAAAGCCTGCATACTTCCTTCACTCAGATTAAGCTCCAATTTTAATCTCAAGGAATGTCAGGACCCAACAAAGTACATTAGTAACATTACCTTTTACTATGTAGAATGTCAAACATATTGCCAATCAGTAGTCATACAACCAGCCAATAGGTCCCACTATTTACCTCAACTCTGATAATATTGGGCATTTTATGTGCAAAATTGAGGATTTCTGCTTTTGTAAAGCCCGTTTGATATATTTTACAAAAGCTGCAAAGACCATGAGGATCGTGGCTCCAGAGTGTCTGTGGCCTGGGACGAGGTTGAATAAAGGTTGATGTCCAGATGGCCTTTAATTGTTAATATGTGTGAGGTTTTGCAAAGGGAGCTAGGTCCTCCTGCAAATGCATGCTCAGGATTGGTTGGGAGATGATGGGTTATAATAATTTTGCTAATTATGCTGCATGGTCTTCGCGCCGTTACTCGTGATTGGTCAAGGAGAGGGTCCTTGCCCAAATTGTTTACTTTACCTGCTAGAATATTTCTTTGCTTAATCAAACTGTTTCCCCACTAAGTGCTTTCTATCAAACCAATGTTATGTGATATTTTGTGATTGGGTTAGGGAGCCGTTAATTAATGTATTTTGTAACCCTTATTGATAATTGGCTTGTTAGGGTCTTGTAATCTATGTCGAGCTGACCATTTAACATTTTGTAAAAACAGGTCAAACGGTGAGCTTCACGACTGTCTTGGAGAGGGTTCCACCCCAGAGAATTCAGAAGTTTGGTAACACTCGTTTCTCTCTCATAGGTGTTAGTAACAAATCGAGCTGCCTGTCTTTGGACACGTTCGATGGAAGAAATGTTTTTATTTGTGTATGGGTCCCGTGCTGCAACTGCATAGTCCAAATGAGGTCTAACGAGGGTGAAGTATAGCTTCTCCTTGACAGAAGTTGAACGATGATGAAATTTGCGCCTCAGAAAATTTATGACACCTGTTTCTTTCACCATTGCATGATGAGTCTGACCATTCCAACGCAGATCATTCTGCAATTTGATGCCAAGATACTTGGTTTGTTTGGATTCAACGGTGGCACCAAGTATATTGTAAGATGTTTCGCCTGGATTCCTCTTTCTGGTGACACGCATGGTTACACATTTGGAAGGGTTGAACTGCATGCCCCATTGTTCTGACCACTCAACCATAGTATCGAGATCCTTTTGGAGCATCTTCATCATCAGCTGACTTAATTGGACGGTACAGCAAACAATCATCAGCGAATAGTCTGGTCATACTTGCGACTTTTTCATGGATGTCATTTATGTAAAGCAAAAACAGATGTGGGCCAAGTACTGTGCCCCGAGGTGTACCACTCAACACTGGATGCCATTGGAGCTCTTTCTGTTCACACACACACACTGAAGACGTTTTGTCAGGAAACTGGAAATCCATTGTTTCGTGTTGGAACGAATACCATAGAAGTTAAGCTTCTGAAGTAGTCTCTGGTGTGGGATGACATTAAATGCTTTAGAAAAGTCAAGCACAACTAAATCCATGATGACGTTATTATCCTTCTAAACTCCAGTGAATACAAGCCTAAGTTAATTTTGAATCATCACTGTATGTATGTCAATGAATCCAACCCCTTTCAATCTGCTACTGGAGAAAATAATTAATTTACCCTGAAGAATCCTTAGTTTTGATCACTATTAAATCCCTCCTTGGTGCCAATAAAATTGAATCTTTCTGCAAAACAGAAGTCCTAATCAATCTGCAGGAGAGACTGTAGATTGTGGAATCATGTGCAAAAATGGTCTGTGGGAGTTCAGTGTGTAGGGCAGCCATTATGAACAGAACTGGACCAACAATTTTGGACAGGGAATTGAAGGGTCCCAACCTAAAACTGTCTGGTTTCCTTTGGTTTTCAATGTTTCACTCAAGCAATAAAAATACTGTATTAACTTTAAAATTATCTTGAATGATTTGCACAAAATATCTAGGTTTCTGCGCACTGCATTACCCCTTAACCCATTCCATCATTGCAATTAATTTGCTAATTATTCTTCCAAAAGGCCACTGTTTCACAATCACTGCTGAATTTTCTATGCTCCCTCAGTTTGCATTCTCATATTCTATCCAGTCATTTGCAAACTAGAAATTCACATATGTGCATCTGCACTCTAGTTTCTAGTAACGATTCTTCCCCAGCCCAAATCAGAATCAAGGGAATGTCTACTGCACTCATTCCAGCAACTGCACTGTCCTAGACAGTTTATATCCATGTTACTGGGTAAATGGGCTTCCAGTCTTGATAACAATTCAATTGAGTGTTACTTCCCATCTGACTGCTTTCCAATAGATCAAGGCCATTTGGTTCCAAGGTAAAATATTGAATTAGTCACTGGAGGATGCTAAAGCCTGTAGTACTATTATAGTGTAGCATCCGACATAGTTTGGTAAATGTTGAGTATCTAAAACCTCTAGATTGAGAGTTGAACTGTACAAGTTGAATCTACCCAAGGTCAATGAAACATCAGGAATTATTGTTACAACTCTATTCCTATTCCACACAATCCAACAGTTGTTTGCCATCTCAGGTTGGACAGTTGACCTGAATAGTGATCTTGCAGATGTATTTGAAATCAAACTGTCGACAATCCAGTTTTAAAAGCAGAGATGACAAGTGCAGCTATCTTCAATCGTTGCAAACACATAAAATAATCACCACTTCAGACATGCAAAGTTGTACAATTAATAAACATTAAAGCTAGTATGTTCAGTAGGGTGATAGGAAATAAAGTGACAGGGTCTTGAAAAACCATATCTGGTGACAGTGCCTTTCCAAAAGTTAAAACGCATCAATGAATCAAACCAAATGCTTCAGTAGACTTGGGACAAAGATAATTGGCTTAAATAAAGCATGGAGGTCGATATATTGAAATAAAGCTAACTTGTGTCCAGAAAGGCAATGTATGTGCAATAGCTCAAGTACAGTGGTCAATGAAAATGCAGCAGATTTCACTTATAATCTTAAAAGACTGCTGGAGAAATCTAGCTGGTCAGGTACTATCTGTGGAGAGATACAAATAAAGACATTCTGGATTGGAAACTTTCATACCAAAAACTACTGTAAAGGGACTATGATCAACTGTTGCTTAGAATGATTTTCAAGAGCCCACCACTATTTTCCTCAACCCACCCTATAATTATTGCCTATCCATTTCCCACCACAGATACTGGTCTGCTGAGTTCTTCTTGTAGTTTGCTTTTGCTCAAGATTACAATAACTGCAGTGTTGGCTTCATTTAATTTTAGACAGTTTAACACATGGAAATAGAATCTAGGAAAGGGACATTTAGCATATCTAAAATTAAGCATCTTTCTAGCGTTCAGTCTAGAATTTAAAACACACGATAAGATCCACTTAATTTGGAAATGATTACATTATGGACACAATGGCAGCTAATCTTATGTTCACTAAAGTGTTCTAAACTATTGAAAACATTTGATCATACCAAATTCTGCCTCAAAACATCTGCATATTATCAATATGAACAATGAGTAAAAATTAAAATATAAAGAAAGACATTCTGGATTGGAAACCTTCATACCAAAAACTACAGCAAAGGGACTGTGATCAACTGTTGCTTAGAATGATTTTCAAGAGCTCACCACTATTGACATGAACTTTATAAATTACAAAATCTGTTTTTTGGGAGAGGAAACAAGAATAGCATTTTATTTAGTACGTGTTTTATTGAAAATGTTCAGAAAACTCAAATGAGCATTACATGTAGTCTTCAAACTGTCCCAAAGAGAAGATTTTAATATCTCATCACAATTCTGCATGTTAGACTGAACATTATATACAAACATTTACAAGTAACAAGCTATTCCATACAATACATTCAACATTTGTGAATAGCTCAAAATATTAAAGTCAAAGGGAATGTGCCTCCTAGTAAAAAAGCAGTATATTCTCAACATATAATGCAACATGAAGCATACAAATATTGTGTGTCTTTTGTAGTTAGTTATAGATTAATTTAAGCTAATACCAGTGGATAAATTATGGTTGTCGATTAATCTACTTAAGTGAATTAAGTACAATCAAATATATAATCTTTAACGAATTATAAAAAGGCACAAGAAAAGCAAGAGTTAATTTGAATGGTACAGTAGAACAGTTTTGCAGTCAGTGTAGTGTAGAAATCCATTTGGACCAAGAGGTCCATGGCGCTCATTATGCTTCACATAAACCTCCAGTAGCGCTTCATTTAATCCAATTCACTAGTTACTTTGATGCATGTTCTTGCCCCCTTCCTTAATCCCAAAATGATTTGGTGGCAAGTCAGAATAGTATTCCCGAATGAATTTAGTGAATATATCTTTGTTTTAATCTTCCAAAAAATAGAAACATCCCCCATAACCATGTTATCAAAATACTTATGTTTCAAAAGACCTTCAAGTTTTGTCTTCCAGACAAATCACCAGTTTCACCCAAAACCACTAGTTTCGGCCCCATCTCCACCAACACCAACCACCTTCTTCCTCCAACCATGGTTCTAGGTTCATAGCTCAATCCCCTTTAAAATACAAATATTGCACTCTTCCCTATTGCTATAATAACTAGAAGGATAGAGATGAAAGGTTAGTGCAGTATTCCTAAATATGGAATAACCAAAAGTTCTAAGATTCAGCATTTCAGGTTCATTTCACCAAAGATAAACAATGTGCTAACAAATCTTTAGCCCATATTATTTTTTTACCAATTTGTTCCATACTTTCCTCCCTTCCATTTAGCCACCCATTTTACACATTTTAAATATCATCAGTTAGCCTTCAAATTTACTTTAAAGCAAATAATTTAATTATAAATTGTTTAATCCTAATTATATATAAAAATTGTAAACAGCTCAAATAAAATTGCATTTGGTTCTTTAAAAAATGTTAGAATTTTACCAAAAAAAACACAGCACATTAAAAGCAAACATTTACGCAAATGTAACATTAAATTGTCATTTGTTCAACAGACCTCAAAAAGCAAATTCTTAATTTTTCAATTTGTGTCTTTTATTTTTAAATAATGTTAGAATAAATGGATTTGTTAGTTAACCATCAATTATTAAGAATTAGTCAAATGGCCATTTTCGTGCTCCATTTTAAATAGATTGATTTCCTCAAAATATCAGATTTGCAACATTTCTTTCAGCAAATTTCAAAGCTGAGGTACAAAAGGTTTGTTATGATAAAACGTTGTACTGTTGATATCAAATTTGATTAGCAGATGATCTGCAAAGGTACTATTTGAGTTCTCAAAATATTTTAGGAATCCAATAATTAATTGGATAGTTGCTAATTACATTCCAGCTTGGTTGATTACAAGTACACTGCTATAGTAGAGAAGGCTATTCAAACCTTTCATTACCCACATTAGTCATTTACATTTTTTTTGGATTTGAAATAATACATTAATAAACAAAACAAATTTAGCTTTTGTAGAGAAAAATTATAAATTGAAAATTATAAAGAAACATTACACTTCAGTATCAATGGATTTCACAGAAGCATTTTATTCTTATGCATTATAGCTGTTCATTAGGATAGTGAATTTGCTACCAAATATTTTATTGATGAAGGTAGTTTTGAATTTCAATATTTAGTGTTTTTATTAGTTACATCTAGAAATTATACATCCTGATAAATAAATTAAAATTTACCCTCATAGTGCCATGAAAAATGCTTCCCTGCTCTAAATTGGAGCAAATCATTACGTCAAATCATCATTTAAAACAAAGGAAGCATTGCCGATAGCTGTGAGCTCCAAATAATCAAACCCAAAATACAACACAAACTATACATTTTAGAACACATTTTGTTTTGCAGGTGTCCTCCAAAGATTTCTGAATGTGTGGGAGATTTAAAATAAATGTACACTTCATTGCCAATTCAGAAAATTGAGCTGATATTTGTTATCAAGTTGGGCAAAATGCTCATTATTTGTGGTAATGAATGCTTGGTTCAATTAAAAAAGGAACTTTAAAACAAAACTATAGATTAATCTTTTGTAAAAAAAATTACTATTGTGTTGTATTTTTAAAGAGTTGACAAACAACTATTACCTCGTCAACAAAATCACCATTCAAACCAATTTCAGAAAAAGCTTCAATAACATTAGCTGGAAGTATTCACACAGAGTAATGAGTTCTGAAAATCAAACTAAAGGACTGATTCTTTAAAAAGTGATTTTTATGTATCAAATATTGGGTTGTATTCCTGCCACACCTCAGAACAAGAATATCCCCAAAACTGCTGGTAGATTTAAACTCCAAATTTGCATTAAAATTGATGAAGATTAGTTATATTATTCCCAAACATATGGAGAAAAGGGGACCTTTAGTGCATTAGCATACAACATTTGGTGATAGATTTAAAACAAATAATTCAAACAAAATTATCCTCAGAATTGAGACCCAAAAGTGAGAATTTAAAGTTTCTCAAATTGATGGCCCTTTATACTTAACATCTTAATTACACTTGATATAATATTTAAAAGCTTTGTTTGTACACATTTAAACCAAAGTGGGTAGGGCAAATTAAACTGCAAACCAAAACATTAAATATTGACTACAAGCATTGGTTTAAGTTGTTCGAATCTCAATATTCAGATAATACTCTTTACTTCAAAGTCCTTTTCCTAGTCAAATTTGTAACATTCATTTAAATCTAATTATTATTATTTTTTTTTAAACAAAATCTTTGTGCCCAAATCTTGTAAGTTAATAGACATCGAAGTTTTAATTCCGTCAAGGATTTCAAGTATTTATTATGCCTAAAAGTAGAAATAAATTCTAAAATGAAATAAGACACGAAAAATGTATTTTTAATATTCTAACTTCTCAGCATAGAAGTTAACAATTAAGGTGTCAAAATATGGCAGCATACAAATATTTCCAACACAATCTGGAATGAAAATATGTTTTACAAATACATAGCATGATGGCAAAGAAAGTATTTCAAAAATGCATTTCAATGTTTTTATTTTGAAAGAGACTAATCTTTTATCTGATTTTTATTTTATTTTTAAATAGGTCTATAAATCTCAACCAAGAGATGCAAATCTGATAAGTGTTCCAAGTTATATGTGCATTAGCTGCAAATTTAAATGCAGAATAAACTTTCTTCTGTAAAAAAATTGTTTAAGAGTTATGCATTGTAAATGCATTTCTAAAATCAAAGTATCCAAATAACACTGACACAAATGAAAATAAACAACTTTCGGCATTAAACATCATGCCACCAATTGAATTACAATTTACTGACGGTTCTTGCCATATTGATTGATCCAAAGTTACCACTAAAGTTACAAGGCTACCCTATGAATGTAAACAAATACTAACTGTGAAACTGCTAATATTTATGAACAATTTTCACATGGAAAACCTCAATCTGAAAATAGAAAAATGTATTCTATTGCAAGCTTGCCTTCATAGGCAAGGGTATGGAATACAAAAGTTGTGAAGTCGCGATGTAGCTTTACAAGTTGGCGAGATCACACTTTGAGCAGCGCATGCAGTTCTGATCGCGCAGCAATTGAAAGGTCATTAGTTGGAAAGGGTGCAAAAGAGATTTACCAGGATATTAACTGGCCTTACAGGTTTGAGTTATAGGCAGAAGTTGTATAGGCTGGGACTTACTTTTCTTTAGAGCATAAGAGCCTTATTAAGGTGTACAAGATCCAAAGAGCATGAATAAACTGAGCACTCAGACTTTTCCCCCCAAAGTGTGAAGGATTAGAAAACTAAAGGGCATAGACTTAAGGCGAGGGGGAAGAGATTCAAGAGCGACTTCAGGGACAACTTTTCCCACTCAGAGCAGACTGTATCTGCAGTGAGCTACCATAGGAAGCTATAGAAATGGATGAGATTTCAACTTGCAAGACATTTTTACAAATATGGACAGGAAGGGTTTTGAGGATTATGAGCCAAATGAAACTAGTCCAATATGTCAACTTGGTCAACATGGACAAGGCAAACTGAAGATCTTATCCCTATGCTGTAGAACACCGATGTGCAGCTACAATAATCAAACTTCTGAATAGGCATTATTTCTCAGGTTCCGTTAACTGTGCTAATTACTCTTCAAAGTGTGAAGTTTATTAAAATTTAGTGCTCAAAATGTATATACTCAAACACCACAAATTATGGTGTGAAGCACTTGTACATGAAATTTTAAAATGAGTCAAGAATATTGTATTTCATGTAGTTAACATGGTTTATAGAGGGCCTTCTCTGGCTTTCTTCATAACCCAATGAAAGCACATTTGTACAAATCTTTTATTTATACATCCAAGTCTAAATCAAAGATTAGATTCTCCTAATACACCCATACAGCAATACAGTAAACTCAAAGTGTGAAGCTAATAGAAAGCTGAAATCAATTGCTGAAATTAAAATGATTTTAAATATCGCTCCAATAAATCAGTTTTCACTTAAATACATCCATGCAAAAACACTTGATAGCTATCTCATTCTTGGAGAGAGCAAGAGAAATATTACAGCTAAGATTTCAAACCAAAAATATTAAAATAAGCAACGTGCAAAAATTAACTGAACGATATCTTGAGTTCTTGAACTATTTACAAAGTAAACACAAAAGTAGGTTTTGTATATCAGAAGTGACATTCAACACCAAAAATCTGCTAATAGAAACCCTTTACATTAAAAAAATTCTCAATACATTAATTTAAACAACTCAGACTTCTAGGTGCTGCTTGATTCATGTTGATCAATTAAAATAACCGATAATATTCAACCAAATTTAAATAAAAATGTCACCACAAAAGTGAAAACACAATTATTCAGTATCCAAAAGTTATGAATAGGACACTTACTAACACCTTCACCAGGAAGTGGGACTTTGCATTTAATTCCGTGAATCATAAGCCAAGAGAAAATCTGTCATATGGTCATTTTGTGGTGTACTTTCATAAAAGTTCCAGTTTCAAATTTCACATCGGAAAACCTACCAGATGATTGCAGCTTCCAAAAAGTGTTACTAATTTTTTATATTTTATTGCAAATATTAAGTGATAAAACCTAGTTTCCTAATGGTTTCAACAATCGTTTTAAAAACAAGCATATTCTTTCGATAATATAAATTTCCATTTTGTTTTAAACCCAGAGAAATACAAAATGCTTTTACTTTAAGCTATAATGCACATTGTTACTTCACCCAAACATTCAAAGCATTAGCAGCGTTCCAGATCTCCAAGATATTTCTTCAACCCCCTCATACCCCAATGTAGTTTTGAGCTACATTTGGATTAACCCTTTTATGGCAGCACATTCCAGATTTTTATGAATTCTTCATCTGCAATCTCTAGTTTTGGATTTCTCTACAGTCTGTTCTATAGTTAATTTATTAAGTCCCTTTAGAATTTTGAACACCTCTTATCACCATCATATCTCAGTAGATTATATTTTTAAAAACTTCAGAGATGCTTGATCTTTCTTGATACCTGTTCATTAACAGTTTGGGATTAGCCTAACGTAACTTCTTTCACACCCTCCTGTGTCTTCAAAAGCACAGACAAACATGAACTATGTATAGTACTTCAATCTGGACTTAATCTGATGTTACACACTTTGGCGTTCAATTATTCTAGAAAGAAAATCCCAGGCTTTATGACAACTTTAACTTTCCAACCTAGATTAATAAATTTGTAAATGCATACTTTCAAACTTAAAATCAGGTTTTTAATTTCCCCATTCTTACGTCAAGAAAACAATAGTTTCAGAGTTATATTGAAACAATTGTGTAATTTCCATGCAATCTACAATGATTCGATCAAACTTAATAAAACTAGATTGTATAAAAGCAGTGTTAAATTGCTGTCATGAGTCACTTCATCACCCTGTTATACATCGGTGAACAACCAAATAACACAAGTCGAACTAAAAAGAGACAACTATATATACAATTAATATTTATTTTTGAAATTGTCAACGTATTAGTCCATCCTTTTGGTCATGATACCAATGGCTGCAGAAGCAGCAAGAACAGCGGCTTTTCAATGGCGCTGACGTGCTTTACGTTCACATAATTAGAATAATAATCACAATACAATATGACAACAAAAATAAAGAGTGCTGTAGGTTTCTCGTTTACAGATTTACAGTAATTGAATGAAACGGGTCTACCGTCTTTTCGAGTTCAAAGTAGTTTTAATTGACACACGTTGTCTTCTTGAAACAGCACACACACCCTGCTCCCCCCGGCCTGAAACATGTCAGAAATGCAGCAACTGCTTCTCATGTGCAGAAAAATGCACAATTTGCGTCAGCGAATTCAAACCAAAAAAGTAGCAAATGCTATAATTTAACAGAAACAAACACCAGTCTCTCTTTCTGGGCAGAGGAACCTATCAATCAGACCGACTTGCAAATGTTTACCAGCATGTTGACGTACAGATGTTAATTTATGCATTTCGCTTCGTTTTCTCCTCTCATTCTCCATCATATTAATACCTCCTCTCATTCAGTGTCGAATTATTTTGTGTACTGCGCAATTAAATGGCAGAGAATAAATTGAAATTATTATTTTCCAAATAAAAATGTTTGCACAAAATCGAAATTGCAATCATTTTAATCGAAACTCGCTTTTGTGAAACTTCTGGTTTATTCTGGTAGATTTATGACTTTTGAGGAAAACACACCATTACTTAATTGTTTTAAATACACACCACAAAGTTGAGAGAAATCGAGTTTCCATTATTCCCCGAGCTCGCTGTGCCCTCGAAACGTCATCCAAAATAATGTTTCGTTTTAAGAGTCGTTTTCTAAGAGATTATTTTAACTAATATTGTAAAAGCTCATAAGTAATAACAAACAACTACAAACGCTTTCCTACCCTCCCCCTCAACACCTTGGTTGCATGTTTGTGCAAATCTGCTCACCATCTCCATAGTGTAGATTTAAAATGCACAGAAACTTGAAAGGGACCTCGCGAACGTAATAAAGTTTGTAGTTCAACTTTTAGTTAACAACTTAATTATAACTCAAATTAACATTTCCTTTCGTTTATTCCAAAAGTCATCAGAAACTTGAAGGGGAGGAGGCGGGTAAGAGGAGTAAGAGAAAGAGTTGGAAAAGTGCAATTTTTTTCCTCAGGAAAGTGAAAACTATATATTTTTTTAAATTAAGAATCCATTAGGAAGTTAATTCTTTCAAGTCGTGTTGCAGCTTTTGACAGAAGAGATGGCTCCAAGTTTTTTCTCTCCCTGCTCAGCGCTGTCGTTGAACGCACAACAACAACACAAAAATAAGACACATTCAGCTCCACTTCCAGCCGGAGCCGGGCTGAGGACGAATAAAGTGCTAGAGGCAGCGAGGTTATCTATCTCCCGGCAGCGGCGATGAGCTGGGATCAGTCACACAAGTTGTTCCTTCTGACTCTGCAGCCGTTGCTTCGCTCCCTCTCCCTCCCTCTCTCTGAGGTACAAACGGGGGCACAAACTTTCTCCCCTCTCACAACATGATTTAAATAACCCAGATAAACTATTTCAAAACGGGGACAACACCTGGCAAAATTCAACTGAAACTTACCGCGGAACACTCAACATCACTTTCCCGTTATTTTTTCCGGCTTCAGACAATGTTACGAATTTTTTTTAATTTTTTTCTCATATTTTTGTTTCACCGCGGGCCTAAAAATTGTTTGCTTTAGCCTCCTTCCAGCGGCCATTGTATACGCGCTGCGCCTCAACCTAACTTGATGGCGGACATCCCGCCCCCTCATCCCTTTTTTATTGGGTTAACCGGGTATGGGGGCGGGGCTTGCAGTGACGTACTCCCACGGCCCCCGCGGTTCATTGGTCCGCCCGCCCGTCCATCAACGTCAATCCCAAGGATTCCGCCAGCAGGTTAGGTTCTGCCTGTATTTGAGCGCGCTCGGCTGCCCATGACGTCGTCGGTTGATGTGTCCTGGTGTTGGAGGTGAGAGGAGCGACTGAGGGTAAGTGTGAGCTATGAGGCCAAAAGGAGGGGTACATGCAGAAATGAGAGAGGGGGAAGGGGTAGAGTGGAGATGAAAAGCTGCAACGGGGGGAATATGCAGGCGTGCAGCAATGACAGAAGAATAGGAAGTAGGAATATCTTGCTATATTTAAGAGGGAGTTAGATGTGGCCCTTGTGGCTAAAGGGATCAGGGGATATGGAGAGAAGGCAGGTACGGGATACTTAGTTGGATGATCAGCCATGATCATATTGAATGGCGGTACAGGCTCGAAGGGCCGAATGGCCTCCTCCTGTACCTAATTTCTATGTTTCTAGGAATACATTGGGAGGTGAAGGTCATGAGCAATGGAGAGCGAGTAGGCAATAGCGTAGACTGAGTGGGAACACTATTGGGGAGAGGAAAATGGGTAGATGTTTTGGGTCAGGACCTTTCAGACTGATGGAGGAAGGTGAAGAAAGCGGTGCAGATGGGGAAAAGCATAGCAAATGAAAGATAGATATGGATGAGAGGATGTAATTGGTAGTTGGTAGCAACTGACAAAGGGGTTTGGGGGGTGTATAACTCAAAATTGGAGAATTCAGTATTCATCCCATTAGGCTGTAGATTACCCAAGTGGAATATGAGATGCTCCTTCAGTTTGGTGTGGCAATGGAGAAGGCCAAGGACAGAAAGGTTGGAATGGGAAGTTTAGCAACTTGAGCTCCAATGGGCCTTGGTGGATGGTTACTTGGTCTATGCTGAGTCTCGCCAATGTACCCAGAAGGACAGTTTAAGTCCCTAGATGGTAGATATGTAGGAATAGGTGTTACTTCTCCTGTAGTTGCAAGGAAAAGTGCCTGGTGGGTGTGCGGATTAACTTGGGAGGGATGAGGAACCAAGAAGTTGTAGAGTGAGCGATCTTTATGGACAGGGTTGGGGATGGGGAGATTTGACTGATTGTAGGAGCCTGTCAAAGGTGGTGTGAGGTGTAGTGACAGATTATTATATTGTTCAAGGAATCTTTACTAGCCATTATGATTGAAGACAAGGGTTTAAGAGATAACTGAAAAGCATTCATGAGCTCTCCACGAGACATTCAATGCTGTCGAAAGATAAATCTTCAGACCAGCCTCTTAATTAATAGTTTCTTTATTGTAGTAAAAACAGTAAGATATTCATCCAAACTTCTTCTTGTTTAAGTACATTTTGATCTTACTCGTAGTCAAACTCATGCATGGTGGAAAGCTGTGACCTCTCCCCCATGCTTCTTTAAACTAAACCAAGCTACAAGGGCGTGTGCACTAAGAACCCCAGCCGCAAACACGTCTCCAACTTCGAAATAAATCCCACCCACATAATTACAGGCAGACAGGCACAGAACTCGCTATCAAAATATGGAGGGGACGGGGGCCACAATTCTTTGGCGGCCGCGCGCGCATTCGCACATTCACACACATGCGCGAGGCCTCGGAGGCTCAATCTAGCGCTAAATGCAGCTCAACTCTGCCTGTCTCGCCAGGTTAACCTACAAGCCCTGACTGGACTGACGGGATACCAGCGCTGCTTCTCTGCGCTGGCTGTGGGCCTGGTGGTACAGCTCGCGTCTGACTCCCGACCTCTCTGGCCACCCGTGGGAGGGGGGGGGCACTCGGGTGGGGACGGGGCAGCTCCGGTGAGCCAGCCGGGATCGATCCTGCCTGCGGATGAGGAGCAGGTCTGTGCCGCGTCTCCCCCCCTGCAATCACCGCACTCTATCCTCAGTCCCACTCCTCCCTCCAATCATCGCGATGAATCATCATGTCCCGCCCCCATTGCCTGCTGACCGACGTCTCTCTCGACCAATTGGCGCCCTCGATCAGCAGTCCCACCTCCACTGTCTCGTGGAAAGCGGAGATTTTAAAATCCGGATGACAAAATCATGGGGGGGGGGACGTGTCCCCTCTGGCTCCCCCGGGTTTTCCACCCCTGCAGGCAGATAACATTTAAATGTAACTGGTTATAGTTATAACATACTCATTTAAGCTAAATGGCTACTACAGGAGGGTTGCAGAAAGTTGTGGATGTAACCCAGTCCATCACACAAACCAGCCTTCCACCACCACCCCCCACCTCTAATCAGCTCCATCTAAACCACGGTGCCGTGAGAAAGCAGCCAACATAATTAAGGATCGTGTTCATCCCGGTCATTCCCTCCTCTACCCTTTCCCATTGGGCAGAAGATACAAAAGCTTAAAGCACGTTTCACCTGTTTCAGAATACTTCTTTCCTGCTATTATCAGCCAACTGAATAATATCAACATAGGATGTAATCCCAATATCTCAATCTACTTCATTGCAGCCCTTCCACTTTTTTATCTGGACTATTTCTGTAACTGCTGAACCAATATATTATGCACTTTGATATTTTTTGTCTTTGCACCACCTGTTGTATTTGTGTAATGACGTATTCATGTATGTTATAATTTGACTGATTGCATGACAAGAATAAAGCAATATGAACACTTTCTTCTGTTTACTTATCCCCCTGACAGATCAACCAAGATAGTTCACATTCACTATTCTCTTTCATCAGGTACCATCCCCTTTTGTGTCTTTTTGTCTATTGATTTCCATTCTTACAAGACATGCTCTATATTCTCTCCATTCCTCTTTGTATTCTCTGCGGTTTATAACACAGCTGATCTTCAACCTCTCCCTCTCTCAAGGATTCTCTGTTTCTTTCTCCTCAGATGCTGCTTGACCACCTGAATATTTTGTACTTTTCATGAAATTTAGAGGATGTTTCCCGACCGAATTTTCCTCTAATGAGGAATCCTAAAAATAAATCACTCAACGCTGGAAGATTGATCAATTGCATTGCAACCTTTTATCGATCAAAATATATTTCAGAATGCCTGGAAATGTGCGAAGGTTAAGAGATGAAGATATTAACCCATGTATTGAGGTAGGAGAATTGGTAAATCCTAACAGTCATTTTATTTTACCAGGTTTGTTAACAGATGTCACAGATATTAACTTTTCATTTAAAGGAAACCGATGCCTCCAGGAAGTGCCTAGAAGCAAATAACTACAACAAAGATATGTGCAGCTATTACTTTCTGAGATATAAAATGTGTAGGAAATTTTGGGTAAGTTGAACTGAAGATCTAACTCTAATCAAAAGACTGAACTAAATTAACATCAGCTACAAATTTGGCTGGTTTTAGTGTGGTATTGCAACAGCCTGGATTTCTAATGAAGTTAGCTATCTTGGAAATTCTTTTCTGTAACGTATCGATTTTATTAGGATCTTTTGCTGGAGTTGATTCAGGACTTACAAAAATATTGCCACATGATCTCAATCCATTACTTTAATAATGAATTATGAATCCATAAATTATAACTTGCAACTTTTCCTCCTAAATATTGTTCGAGGAATACATCTGTTACTTCAGTTTGTGGTATCTTTAATAAAGGTTGTGGAAATTATTATTTACTTGGAATTTTTTTGTCTCCCTTTTTGAAGAATAACATCATGGTGCAAAGAAGAAGTAATGGTGTTAGACCTGAAATGCCAACTGCCAATGAAAGAAGAAAAATTTTAGAAGAATACCAGGAGAAGCCCTACTGATTAAACTCCTTCTTAAAAAGTGATAATGTGAATTGAATGTAAACTGAAATAATATGGAAAATGTAATTTTATATCTGAATAAAGTTTTTACCAATATATGCAGTTCTCAGAAAATAGTATCCTAAATCCTGTACTGTCAAGCATGAGTTGTAGGAGCAAAAGGATTGTTGAAGTGTATTACTTTAAAAATATAATGCCATCAATTTAATGGGATTACATTTAACCATGACAGGAAGATGCTGCAGGCTACCATTTTTATTTTATCTAAGATCTGTCTTTATTTTGCCAACATAGATCACCTCACTATTGATATACAAATGCCAGATTTTGCTGTACTTTCAGCTGACTTGCGTAGTAAGTGCAAATTTACCAGTTGTGGATAGGCAGTTGTCTGCTTGAGGCCAATCTTCCATGACAAAGCTCTTTACGTAATATGTGGCATTGTGTCATTTATTGGGCTTGCTGGGCATAATGTCTGTGTTCTTGGTAAAACTGGTTGTCAAATCTCAGCAAAGTTAACGTCGCTGAAATTCGAAAACATTGAATAAAATTTTATTTTTATTTCCTAGTTTAAATCTGAAATAAAGTTTACAACCCATTATCTGAAAGCAAAATTCAACTCAAAAGTTAAAATTAACTAAATGCATCCTTTGAGCTTTTCTTAATTCAAATGGAGTCATTGTGACCTGGCTCAGGTTCAGCTGGCAGCTTCTCGAGCCTAAATCCTGGGGAATTACTAAAAGTGTGCAATCCAAGATGGAAATTTGCTAGTGAAAAGCTGCCTGCAAGTTTGGGAGTTTTGCATGTGCTTGGGAATGTTAAACTTGGGAGTACATGGACATTTGATATACTTGTTCATGGGGTACAGACATTCCTTGCAATGCTGACATTCATTGATCATCCCTAATTATCCCTGAACTAAATAGGTAGTTGTGAATGACCCACTGGTTTGAGTCCAGAGGTTGTGAATGACCCACTGCTTTGAGTCCATATATGCTGAACCAGATGGTAGATTTGCTTTCCTAATGGACATTAGTACACCAGGTAAGTTTTAATGCCAAATCAGTAGCTTTATGATTACCATTAATGAGGTACTTAAAAATTAAATTGTTTAAATTTCAGATTGAATCTGTTGGAACAGTCTTAAAAAAACTCCCTGCTCTTGTGTGTTCACCTTTACACAATTCCAGCTTTTGGTATTACTTGACAAGATTCAAGCCATTATTTATTTTTTCATTAAAAGGTTGAATATTTAATATTTTGTGATGACAGAGAATTTTCAATGTACAATATTTAAGTTCCCAATATGTTATTGACATTTAATGGGTGAAAGCAAAGGTTTTTATCTGGACATTTTACGGTGATCTGCGACATTCTTTGCTCTTTCATGAGATATGGATTTATTTTTAAGGTCAGTACGTATTGCCCTTCTCTAACTCCTCTTGAGAAAGTGGTGGCGAGGCTGCTCTTTAGAATAAAACAGAAAATGCTGGAAACACCCAGCTGGTCAGGGAGCAATCATGGAAGGAGAAACAAATAACATTTTACATAGGGGGAGGGGGGGTAAAAAGACCCGTTATCAGAATTGAACTCCTTGACTTGATAGATTTGCTGTTTCTTTTTCCACAAATTCCGCCCTAACCTGCTGAGTTCTACATTTCTTGTTTGCAGATTCCTAGGTTCTGCAGTTTTTTACTAAAGGAAGTATTTGGAAATGAAACAATCATGCTCCTTTGATCTGATTGTTATAAAGCTACATAACTGTTGGCGCAACTAGTATCCTGACTTTGCATTCTGGGATCAGGGAGTCACATAGCACAAGTAACAGGCCCTCTCCTAACTCGTGCATACTGACCCACATGCCCATCTACACTAATCCTATTTACCTACTTTTCACCCATATTCCTCAGAACCTCTTCAATCAATGCATGCAATAGGCCTTAAGGAGAAAGAAATAAACCAACTCTGCAGTTATGGGATGATTTTGACAGTTCAAGATATATCTACGGAATTTTATTTATTTTCAGTGGGAGTTTTGGTCACATTGGGTTGAAGAATTCAAAAGTATTTGTGAATTTAAAGAAATAGTCCTAAAATATATAGAAATAAGATTTTGATTGCAAAAATGCATTTTCAGGCATTCTGGGATTTATTTATCATTTACATTTTATAGAAAATTTCTAATAATCTGGCATCAGCATTAGAAAATCCTGATGGTCTAGCATCTAGCCACTCAAACATCCATAGTTTGAGCCAGAGATCCAGAACAAAAGTGGCCCAAGCTGGGGTTATGGGATACAGCCACAACCAGGGTGCAGACTGTGGACTGGTCATGTAGCTGGTGTCCTAGTCAGGATCCAGAACACCTAGGATCAGGGACATGGCTCAGTTTATGGTTGGAGCCATGGTACTGAGGCTTTGTATATTTATGTTTAAGAAAGAACTGCAGATGCTGGAAAAATCGAGAACGTCACCTATTCCTTCGCTCCATAGATGCTGCCTCACCAGCTGAGTTCCTCCAGTATTTTTGTCTACCTTTGTAAATTTATCATCTCTTTAATCTCACAGGAACATTTATTATATACTGTGTAACATGTAAAAAAAAAAGTTGCAATATTAACCGGAGTGATATCCAAAAGTCTGGAAACTAGTCCAACTGCACTGAAGTTTCAATAGTTGACTGTTAAGTTTGACTGTCGTAGCCTGGAAAGACAGGGGTGGGTTTGGAGAGCAGAGAACTACAGATTATGGCTTTGAAACTAATGTACTATTGCATATGCTTGATATTGTTTAGATCTATGATAAAGGTAACCTATCCATAGAAATCTGCCAACTAACTAGCCAATTTTATGGCTTGTGAAAGTGTTATGCTATTTATTTTTGAACCTGTATTCACTCCAAGGTTAAGATAATTTCGACATTGTTTCTTTGTAGCAAATCTCGAAGTTATTTTAAAGAACCCTTGACCCATCCGATGTCTACATTTTCAAATTTCTAGTTTGATACTTTGAACAAATGTTTTGCAAGGTATTGACTGAAATTGTCACAAACTCCTTACCTTAACAGTGACACTATCCTCCTTCTTTGATCTGTCTAAACTGAGCCAGACTGTTTGCAATCTATACGTTTTGGAGCTTATATTTTAAGAGACATTGCCTATTTTTTACCATTGTTATATAACCTTCTGCTACTGAAGCCACCATTAATGTTTTTTTGCCTCTAGATTGCTTATTCGAACACATTTCATCTTATGAAGATGAATTGAGAAAGGGATTAATGCACATAATCTTTTTCCCCAAGGTAGAGGAATCAGAGGGCATAGGTTTAAAGTGTGAGGCAAAATATTTATTGAATTAGAGGGTATAGGTTTAAGGTGAGATGGGAAATATAGTATGGAGAAGTGGTTGAGGCAGGTTAAAAAAAACAGCATTTAAAGACATTTGGACATGTACATGGATAGGAAGGGATGAGGGATCAGGACCAAGCATGGGCAAATGGAATTAGTTTAGAGGGGACATATTGGTTAAAATGGACAAATTGAGCCAAAGTGCCTGTTTCAGTGCTGTATGACTATGACATTCCATGCTGACCTCCCACCTCAAGGCTCAGCGAATGCAAGTTCATCCAGAACTCTATCATGCATGATAGACTGTTAAAGTATGTTCACCTAACATCCATGTCCTTGCTGATCTTCTGCAATTATCCAGTTTTTGCTTTTGATTGTTGCGGAATTTAATTGTTCTGTTGTGCCTTCAAATTATCTAGCATTCCCTCCCTTGTATCTTCCGTCTCTTTACCTCTCAATCTCTTATTGGGCTGCGGGATAAAATACAGCTCTTTTTGTTTTTGTTATCTATCATCTCCTCTTGTTGCATGACAAGTTGTTTTACTTCATGTTCCTGGGAAATTCCTTTGAATGTTTTTAATATGTTAAAGGTCTGGATTCTTGTTTGCTTGAGAAATCTACCTTTTTTGCCCGTGATTTTGATAAACTGTCTTCTGCTTGGATGTTTCCCTTCCTGTGTCTTAATACATAAGTTTTTACTTTAAATGTTCTATTGTAATTAGATATAAACACTAATTCCATGCAATTTATGGATTTGGCATTCATGATAAGAATGGTGGATCAAAAGTACATGTAGTCACTTTTTGATGTGCATTCTTCAGTGCTGTAAATGATTCAACGAATATGGTTTATATAATGATGCTGGAACTGAAGTAAAAACAGAAAATCCTGGAAGCACTCAGCAGAAGTTGTGTGAAGAGAAACAGTGTTAATGCTTCTGATTGAAGAAACTTCATGTGAAAAATGAGAAAACAAGTGGGGCAGAGATGGTGGGGTAATAGAGAGAGGTCAGATTAGTTATGTTGTTAACCTGCACATGAGATCATCTGGTTGATAGGAGGGAACCTGGAAAAAAAAGGACGAAAAAGGTACAAAATTACGCTTTATGAAACTGGTTCATGTGAAAAATGAGGAAAACAAGTGGGCAGATATGGTTGGGTGTAAGTAAATTAGTTATGTTGTTAACCTGCCACATGAGATCATCTGGTGATAGGAGGAACCTGGAAAAAAAGGACGAAAAAGGTACAAAATTACGCTAATGAGGGAGAACACAAATAAACAAATGTTAAAAACGTAAAAACTGAAAGCTATAGAAAATGCCCAGCAGATCAGACCATGCTATATAACATTATAATATAACATATAACATCTATAATATTACATATGACCTACCAACACATCACGTGTGCCACCAGGGGGGAGAGAACTTTGGACCACTGCTACACACCGTTCATGAAAGGCTTTTCACTCCCTCCCCTATAAAATCTGATGCTGTTGAAACAGAAGTAAAAGAGACAGGGAAAAGCGGTGGTCCTGGAAGCACTCAAGCAGAGTGATGTTGTATGTTCGAAGAGAAACAGTCAGTGAGTTAAGCAGTCATGCTTCATCGAACAATTGAAGAAACTTCCCGAACCAAAAACCCTGGGTGAGAAATCTGTTCGTGTGGCCTTGAATGAGCTGCCTAAACTCTGGCTTGGCATCAAAACATGTCTACAAGGCAGAGATGCGAAGGGGTGAATACGCAAAGAGAAGGTCACAAGATTAGTTACAGATGGAGCAGCAGGACACCAGAAGCCTTGTTAATTGTAACCTACCGAAGCACCGCTCCCCTCATGAGATGCATCTGGACGACCTGATACGCTCGTTTCGAGAGGGGCAACCCACTGGAAAAAAAGCGGGCTGGCTACCGAAGCTGACAATAAACACATTCTCGGTGTCCGAGCAAAACTGACACGGGTGACGCTAATGCAGGCCCCGATGGTATCTCGGGGCGAGTACTCAAGTCCTGTGCTACGCAGCTAGCTCCAGTGCTCAAACAAATGTTAAAAAATCCACCATTGTACCGTAAAAAAATGCCTGAATGACTACCGCTATCGGTAGTCAAAATGCCCAGCACATCTGATTCAGACCTGTTGCAGTTTGCTACCGTCCGATAACATTATAATATAACATATAACATAGACTATTCAGCCTTCAACACGATATGACATCTACAATTCCTCTGGACTAAGGTGGAGAGAGAATTATACAGATACAGCTCTCCCCAGGTCCTTGCAACCACGCTAGTCCCACCAGACTGGCCGCGGAATACTGAAGGCTACTGGAATTGGGGCTCAGACCGCCAGGCCCCAGGTAGTCAAGATGGGAGGAATACATCGAAGTCCCTCACCCTGAGCACAGGATCGCCCCAGGGGAGCCCCCTATTGTACTCCCTGTACGCACATGACTGTGTGGCTAGGGTTCAGCTCCAATTCAATAATTAAGTTTGCTGAGGACGCTGTGGTGGTGGGCCTGATCTCAGGGCCTACCGGAGGAGAGGTGGCTGGTGCCAGGAGAACTCCTCTTGAACATCAAAAAAACGAAGGAGCTGAGAAAGAGGACGCTATAAATGGGGATCCTGTGGATAGGGTATGTTTTGGTGCAACATCTCTGAGGATACATGGTCATCACACGCCTCAGCACTGGTGAGTAAGGCAAGGCAGCGCCTTTACCACCTCAGGCAATTGAGGAAATTCAGAGTGTCTCCGAGGATCCTCCAGTGCTTCTACGCAGCGGCGGTGGAAAGCATCTTGTCCGGGAACATTACCATCTGGTTCGGGAACTGCTCTGCCAAGGACAAGAAGGCTCTGCAGAGAGTAGTGCGTTCAGCCGAACGCACTATGGGAACTTCAGACTATTCGGTCAGGCAAACGCCTCCGTTGCCATAGTGAGAACGGAGAGGTTGAGAAGGAGTTTCTTCCCAGAGGCAATTCGGACTGTAAACGCCTTTCTCACCAGGGACTAACCGTACAGAACGTTTTTCCTTCTATTATTTATTATGTAAAATAATATGTGTGTTATGATTGTGTTTATAATTTGTTTGGTTGTTTTGTTGTTCCGCGAGCATTGCCACTTTCATTTCACTGCACATCTCGTATGTGTATGTGACAAATAAACTTGACTTGACTTGATCTATAATTCTCTCTAATGGAGAGAGAATTATAGATGGATCAACTGCTGCAGAAAGGCTCGTATCTGGTGCAAATAAGAGTTACCTGAAACTGTAGAATTCAATATTGTGTCCTGAAGATTGCATGTTCCGGCAGAAAATGAGATGTTGTTCCTCCATCTTATAACAGCTCAGAAAGCCACAGATGGATAGGTTAATGTGGGAGTGGAATAGAGAAATAAAATGACGGGCAACAGGAAGCTCTGGGTAATTCCTGCAGTCTGAATACTCAACACTATATTTGGTTTCAAGTCATATATATTAGAAGAAGTGTCAGTATATCACTGATTTATCTGTGAGGATTATTCAGTCCTCTGGATGCTGCGAGGGGAATAGGTAAAATGGACTGGTGTTGCATTTCCATGAATGGGGAGATACCATAAGAAGAAAAGTAGTTAATGTAGATGGAAAAGTAGACCAGGTAATTACAAGGAAATGGCCCTTCCTGAATGCTGAATGACAAGGAGAGGAAATGGTGTGTTCTCAAAGTGAAATCTTACTGTTTGTGTTCTCCCTCATTAAATCCTTTTAGAAAAGCAGAAATTGCCAACCATGAATGCATAAAGCTGGTGGGATGGAAAACTGTCCAGTACGAGAAGGTGAGAGCAGAGATGAGAATAGATGAAAATGTTCTGAAGATGTGTTCTCGAGGCGGATTCTCATTTAAAATGGCTGAAATGACCAACCTTGAATGCAAAATGCTGGTGGGGGTGAAAAATGAGGAAATGGGAAATTGCCCAGAAGGAGAAGGCGTGAGCAGAGATGAGGAGAATAGATGAAAATGCTCTGAATCCCAATGCCAAATACCAAGCTTACTCCCTCCCAGCCAAGAGATAATGAGCTATGAGATTCTATTGAAATGGTGAATGATTGTACAGATAATGGCACCCAAGACACTAGATTTCCAGTAAAATATTGATCTGAAGAATGGGTATGGTCAAGGCAAAAACTTTACATACATGTTGAAATAAAACAAACAACAGGAAATACTATACCAGTCAGGCAGCACCTGTAGAGAAAAAACACAGTTAATACTGTATGTCAGGTAAATGTCCCTTCGTCAGAACTAGAAAAATGAGAAAACAAGCGTGCATTAAGTTCAGAGAGAGATCGGGAGGAGAGAAGAAAGGGAATGCTTCTGAAAGGGTGGAGACCAAGATTGTCCAGCTTTCCAAACTGCCTGGATTTTAGATTAATTATTAAGTCAGTTAGAGGAAGAAAAAAACAGAAGTACGCGCTGTAACGGTGAAATGCAGAATAGAGATGCTGGAAGAACTCAGCAGGTCAACCGTGATCTGTGGAGGGAAATGGACAGACCGTCTTTTGAATTGGGACCCTCTTCAGGCCAATTGTGATGAACATCAAGCTGTGAATAATACTATTGAACTTGAACTAGCCTAACTCAAAAGATCAATAAAATTAAAAATGAATTTGATTCAGATGAAACAGATAAATGGTCATATTAAAATGGATTATATTGTGTTAATTGAAAGCACCATTCAACAAGACTTTTGCTATTATGCAAGATAGATGCTCTTGGAAGTCATGGTTCTCAGACTCCTGCACCTTTTTCCCCAATGGTAACGGCGAGATGAGAGCACGGCCAGGATGGTGTGAGTCTGTGATAATATTGCCTGCCTTCTTGTGGCAGCACTTTCAGTAGATCTTTTCGATGGTGAGGAGGTCAATACCCATGATGGACCCAGCAATGCCCACCATTTTCTGCAGCCTTCCTCATTCTTGGGCATTCGAGTTATCAAACCAGGCCATCATGCAACCAGTCAGTATGCTCTCTACCTTATACCTTTAGAAGTTTGATAGATTATTCGGTGACATACTGTATCGCCGGATCGCTTTATAATCATGTATTGCCTTTCTGCTGACTGGTTAGCACACAACAAAAAACTTTTCACTGTACGTCGGTACACGTAACAATAGGGGGGTTGCATGTCAGGTCACTGGGTCATAGGGCTTGCTGCACGGAGCCGCTCAATCCATCTGGAGGACATCTGTAACTTCCGGTACATGTTATTAATGCAAGAAATGCATTCTTTCCTACCTGTTAAAATAGGTATGTTGCAAATCCTATCTGAAGATCCCTGAAAATCGTTCCCAGCCCGTGTGCGCGGTTTTGGCGCCATTTAGAGGGGGGCGGGTTTAAAACGCGATTTTCCCTAGGCTGTTCAAATCGAGGTTTTTCAGCCTAGTTAATTATTAACGAAAAATCGCTGGAAGATTCCGGAGCTGGAGCTATTTTTAGTTTTAAGGGCTTTATTTACTTGTTATAGTAGGTTAAAAATTAACCTCTAAACTCGCGACCGCCGACAACGGGTCGGATCTCATACAGGGGAAAACGGAAGGTAGGCTGGTTATTTTTACGTTAAAAAGGGCTTCTTAAGATCCCTTTATACAAAGTTTAATGTTGCGAGTAGCTAATTTGGGCCCCATTATATCCCGCAGTATTTTTCTGGGCATTTGAGGGCACAAATCTACCGCAATGTGAACGTTCTAAACCAGCGCGTTCACAGGATCCCACTGGAAAGCTGATTTAAATGGACTTTAATTTACAGCAATTGAACACTAAATTTCTTCCATTTGGCCTATAAATTAATGTAAATGAGATTTTAAAATCATGTTTTATTGTGAATTATTTGTGAATATTATTTGGACACTTAGGCTATTTAAAAATATTAATCATTCATTAAGAAATGGATAGATGTTTAGATCTAGTAATTGAAGTTTGAAATTAGCTACTATTGGGTAACTAACTAATTATATGCTTTAATTTCAGGTCATCCAAGTAAGATTATTTTATATTTGTTTCAGAATGCTTCAATCTATGATAACTGAAAATTTCATTCGTTCTCTTAATTTTTAAGAAAGTTATGGGCTTTTGACTGCACACGATCACAGCTTTTTTGTTATGTCCATAGAAAATCAATAGGGAACAAGATGCTAATTTCCGAGTATGAAAATGGCCATAACTTTTTAAATACTTGAGATATGAAAGTGAATTAGGTGTCAAATTAAACTTCTTTTTGTGCTTTATCTGATGGGATAAATTGCAGACTTGATTTTTTTAATCTCAAAATTTTGTAACATTGCTAGTTAAAAACCGCAAAATGTTGAATTTTTGAACTGTAAAAAATTGTGGAAGTCGAGGTAAGTGTGAGAGACATGTACCCAACTTCAGAATTCCAAAAGTGAAGCGAAATGAAGGTAAAGAGAAGCGAGAGCTGAAGGGACAACAACAGGTAAATTGCTTGGCGAACATTGGCCTTGCAGATATCGGAATTGAAAATATTGGGAATTATCGTGTTTGCTCACTGCATTTCATCAACAGTAAGGCATTATTTGTGTTTTTTCTTGATTCCTTTGGTATCTAAAAAGTCTCAGAAGTGATAAATCTGGCTGTAAATTTTGCTTCAGAGGCGTTTTCTTTTTGTATGTAAAAACCCACTTGAGAACCATAGGCGATTTAAAAAAATTTAGAGCTAGATTTATCACTTCTGAAACTTTTTAGATGTCAAAGGATTCAAGAAAAAACACAAATAATGCCTTAGTTGATGAAATGCAGTGAGCAAATGGCCAATGTTCGCCAGGGCTCTGGCTGTTGTTGTCACTTCAGCTCTCGCTTCAGCTCTCGTCATTTCTATCGAAGTGAAACCTCCCGCTATCCCGACTAATTATTTACAGCTGGAAATTTTTTGCGGGGACCTGGATCTCGCTGTACAAATTTGGAGTGATGTAAGTACCCGACTGCCGTGAAACCTCATAAACTAAACTGAACTGACCCGATCTCCTCAAACTTCTGATGAAGTACATGTGTCAATTAGATCTTTGTGTAATTGTATCAATGTGCTGGGCCCACTTTAATGAGCATGCCTATGAACTGAAAGCTGTTGGCTCACTCCACCAACAGCCCATTGAAGAAGACAACTTCATAGATCATCGACTTTTCCTTCCTGAAGTCAACAATCATTGTCTTGATCTTGCCACTGTTAAGACCATTATTGTTGCTCTGGCATTATTCAATCAATTTCCCTTCTATACTCTGACTCATTGTTATCTGTTATTCATCCAACAATGATGGTTTTGCTAATGAATTTAAAAGTGATGTTTGAGTTGTGCCTGGCAACACAGTCATTGGTATAGACAGTGTGGAGCAGAGGACAGCACACTGCTTTGAGGTTCTCCACTGTTGATGATCAGTGCAGAGGAAGTGTTGTTGCCAATTTGTGTTGATTGTAATCTGTGGATGAAAACGTTGAGAATCTAATTGCATTAGGAGTGAGAAAAGACCCATTTTGTGAGTTTGACGATAAGTTTAGAAATGAGGTGTAGCCTTTTTTATCATTAAAAAAAATCTTATTCAGAATAAAAAAATATACAAACCAAAACCTGTGCAAAAACACTCTTCATTTTCCATACATTCAGTGGATTCATACTCGGTATACAAAATTGGAGGTAACCTGCTCCATTACCAACTGCATCAACTTCTCATCAAGATCGGGATAAATGAAGATATACCAGGAGACTTTAGAGACTCAGCAATCGTTACCATCCACAAAAGGAAAGGCGATCGATCTGAATGCGGAAACTATCGTGGAATTTTCAGGCAAGGTCCTCGCCAGCATCATGAACAACCGACTCAAGCCTTTAGCTAAGAAGATCCTTCCAGAAACACAAACCGGTTTTAGACCATCACTTGGAACAGCCGACATGATCTTCACAATGCATCAATTACAAAAAAAATGTTGTGAACTTCAACCTTTGTACATGGCTTTCATCGACCTCACTAAGGACTTCGACTCGGTATCAAAGGCTCTTATGGGACATCCTATCCACCTATGGATGTCCTGTAAAGTACATTTGAATCCTGAGACTCCTCCATGATGACATGTTTTCCACAGTCATGGCCAGCAACAGCAACTGTGAGCCGTTTCTAGTCAGATCGTGAGAGAAACAGGGATGCGTGATTGCCCCAACAATGTTCACCATCTTCATTGCGACAACCATCCATATCATCCAGGATGCCCTACCCCCAGGAATCGAAATCGTCTACAGAACAGATGGCAGACTTTTCAATCTTGCCCGTCTCAAGTCCAAAACAAAGGCATCCATGAACTCCCTCATCGAGTTCCAATACGCAGACGGCAACTGTGTTGCAGCTCTCTCAGAAAATCATCTGCAACAGATCCCGACTGCCTTCAACAGTGCACACACGAAACTTGGACTCAACTCCAAGAAGACTCGGGTTATCTACCAATCGTCACCAATGGAGACAAATCGGAAAGAACCATTAATTCAACTTGGTGAAACAACCCTGGGATATGTGGATCACTCTCCGTACCTTGGAAGTCACCTCTCCTCCAATGTTGACTTCGATGACGAGTTCCAACATCGTCTGAAGTGTGCTGGAACAGCTTTTGGACGTCTTCGAACGAGAGTCTTTCAAAATCGTGACATCCGAACAGACACCAAAATGTTAAGGTAAAAGGCAGTGGTGATTCCAACGCTCCTGTATGCATCAGAAACTTGGACAACATACTGACGCCATCAAAAAACACTTGAAAAGTTCCATCACGATGTCTTCGAAGCAGCTTAAATATTAGCTGGGAAGACAGAAGAACCAATGTCAGCATGCTAAATGAAGCAAAAACATCTAGTATCCAAGCCTTTGTCATCAAGAACCAACTAAAATGGGTCGGTCATGTTGTTTGGATGGAGGACGAGCGTCTACCAAAGCAAACCTTCTACTCCCAGCGTAAAGAAGGCAAACGTAAAAGAGGTGGACAAAAGAAGAGATTCAAAGATGCCTTAAAAGCTAGGATGAAAAAATGTGAAATTGATATAGATAATTAGGAAACCAATGCCAAGGACAGGAAACTCTGGTGAACCATCATCCAAGAAGAAACAGCGACCTTCGAAGCCAAGAGATGTGCAGAATTAGAAGAAAAGAGAAGAAAACGGAAAGATAGCAGCAACAACCAAAGCCCGATCTGCCATCTGGAATTACCTGTCCAGAATGCCGAAGAACTTTCAAAGCCAGAATTGGACTCATAAGCCACCTGAGAGTCCATAGAAACAACAGAATGTAGACCATCATCCTCGACCTCGAGGGATAGCCACCATCGACTCAGTAGTTTTCGCACCTAACTTTAAACCTTTGTCATACATGTGGCCTCCTGAAGTGATATCCATTCCCTTGTTTGAGGGGTACATTAACCTGTCATCAGGAACAACAGCTTGATGTATGTGTTTTTGTTGTCCAAGTGGCCCAGTGCAAAGTGGAACGCGAGCAATATCACTTCCGCCATTAATCTGCTGTGGTGGTGGGTGCATTGCAATGGGTCCAGGTTGTTACAGGGACAGGAGTTGATGTACATCATAATCAACCTCTCCAAGCACATCATCACAATGATGTGAGTGCCACTGGCCAGTCATTATCAAGGTATGTCACCTTGTACTTCTTGATTAGATTGGAGTCAAGAGTACTTTATTGTCATATATTCCAGATAGAACAATTAAATTCTTACTTGCAGCAGCAGAACAGAATATGAAACGTAGTACACTGTAAACAATATAATAAACAAGTAAATATAAAGTTCAGTGTGTGTGTATATATACACACATACATACATATATACACATCATATATGTGCACACACATACGTATGCATAAAAAACAAACAGACAATAATAGTGCAACAATAGTCTAGTTCAGAGCTTATTTGAGGTTGTCATGTTTAGTAGCCTAATGGCTGTTCCTGAACCTGGACATTACAGTTTTCAGGTTCCTGTACCTTCTTCCCAATTGCAGGGGTGAAATGATTGTGTGACCATGGTGGTGTGGGTCTCTGATGATGCTGGTTGCATTTTTGAGGCAGCGACTTTGGTAAATCCCTTCGATGGTGGGGAGGTCGGAACCCATGATGGACTGGGCAGTGTTCACAACTTTTTGCAGTCTTCTTCACTCCTGGGCATTCAAGTTGCCGAACCAGGCCGTGATGGAACTGGTCAATATGCTCTCTACTGTACTGTAGAAGTTCAAGAGAATCCTCTCCGACATACCGAATTTCCACAATATTCTCAGGAAGTAGAGACATTGATGTGCTTTCTTTATAATTGCATCAGTGTGCTGGGTCCAGGAAAGATCTTCAGTAATATGCACACCTAGGAATTTGAAGCTTTTGACTCTCACCACCATCGTCCTGTTGATATAGACAGGTTTGATAGTCCACAATCAGTTTCTTGGTCTTACTGATATTGAGAGCCAGATTGTGTGCTGGTACCATTTGGTCAATCAGTCGATATCACTTCTATACTCTGACATCATCATCTGTAATTCGTCCAACAACGGTGGTGTCATTGGGGAACTTGAGGATGGAATTCACATTGTGTCCAGTTACACAGCCATGAGAATAAAGTGAGTAGACCAGGGGACTGAGCACACAGCCTTGAGGTGTTCCTGGAATAATTGTTAGTGAGGAAGAAGTATTTTGCCAATTTGAACTGTGGTCTGTTGATGAGGAAGACGAGGATCCAGTTGCAGAGGAATGCGCAGAGACCCAATTCTGTGAGCATGGTAACCAGTTTGGAGGGGGTGATTGTGTTGAACGCTGAGCTGTAGTCTATAAATAACAGCTGGACATTTGTGTTTGTCTGCATGTATATGTCCTTTTGAAGTGGATGGGTCCATGGACCATAGCAGTGAGTGGTTGGAGATGTCCCTGAACATTGCAGGCAGTTGATCCTCACAGATTTCAAGAAATGAATGAATGAATGAATAAGCTTATTGGCCAAGTATTCACATACAAGGAATTTGCATTGATGCTCTGCCCGCAAGTGACAACACGACACAGTGACAGTTAGGAATGACACATAAAACATTAATAATAAAACATTATCGATTAAACATGTGAATTGAATAAAATACCAGAGCAAAAGAAGGCTACAGATTTTTGGTTATTGAGTAGAGCTACTGCGAGGAAAAAAGCTGTTTTTAATGTCTGGCTGTGGCAGCTTTGACAGTCCGGTCACCTTCCAGAGGGAAGTGATTCAAAGAGTTTGTGGCCAGGGTGAGAGGGGTCAGTGATGATCTTACCCGCTCGCTTCCTGGTCCTTGCAGTGTACAGTTCGTCAATGAAGGAAAGGTTGCAGCCAATAATCTTCTCAGCTGATCGGACGATTCGCTGCAGCCTCCAGATGTCGTGCTTGGCGGCTGAGCCAAACTAGACCAGAAGGTGAGGACAGACTCTACGATGGCCGTATAGAATTGGACCATCATTGCCTGTGGCAGATTGTGCTATCTCAGCTGCCGCAGGAAGTACATCTGCTGTTGTGCCTTTTTGACTGTGGAGTCGATGGTGGCCCTCCCATTTAAGATCCTTGCAGATGATGGTTCCCAGGAACTTAAAAGACTTAACAGATGTGACTGTGGAGTTGTTGATGGTGAGTGGGGGAAGCTCTCCTAAAGTCTACAATCAATTCCACCATCTTAAGAGCATTGAACTCCAGGTTGTTACGATGGCACCAGATCGCCAGCTGTGACACTTCCTGTCTGTAGGCAGATTCCTCCCCACCCTGGATCAGTCCAATCAGGGTTGTGTCATCCGCAAACTTGAGAAGCTTGACAGAAGAGCCAGGGGAGGTGCAGTCATTGGTGTAGAGAGAATGGAGGAGAGGGGAGAGTACGAGATGTAGGTAGAGATGTAACCAGCCAGGTACACCATCAAGGCCAGATGCTTTCCAAGGATTTGGCTCGAGAGTCTTCGGTGAAGTGGCTGAGGGAGGAGACTATGACAAAAGTTGGAGAGGGTGAGACGCAATGAAGAAATGGCAGGCAAGCTGATTCAGTGTGATGCTTGCAAGATGAGGGAGTTCAGGAACACTGCTGGTGCCTCTGGTTGCTACATCTGGTGAAAGTGTGTCGAGGTTCAGCTCCTGAAGGAAGCCCCGTGTTGTGGCACTGGAGAGGCAACTGGATGACCTCGGGATCATCCGGGAAAAAGAGAATTTCCTGGACAGGACCTACAGCAAGTTTGTTGCACCGAAGATACCGCAAGAGAGAAGGTGGATGATGATGATGAGGAAGGGAAGGAAGCTTGGAGTACATGACCACCGGGAATGTACCTCTTGAAAACAGGTTCACCTTCTTGGAAGCTGTCAGGACAGAAGACAGTGTCATTCCGAACGGTGGACAGGTCTGCGAGTCAAACGCTGTAGCAAAGCCGAAGAGACAGACATCAGGCAGAGCCGTGGTAGGAAATGACTCCTTGGTGTGAGGTACAGACAGTAGCAATGTTAAAACACTTTGAGATTTTCAAAATCAAGTCTGCAATTTATCCCATCAGATAAAGCACAAAAAGAAGTTTAATTGGACACCTAATTTACTTTCATATCTTCAGTATTAAAAAAGTTATGGCCATTTTCATACTCGGAAATTAGCATCTTGTTCCCTATTGATTTTCCATTGACTTAACACAAAAGCTGTGATCGAGGACCGTCTAAAGCCCATAACTTTATTAAAAATTAAGAGAACTGAAATAAATTTTTAAATCGCCTAAGTGTCCAAAGAACATTCACACAAGAATTCACAATAAAACATGATTTTAAAAATCTCATTTACATGAATTTATAGGCCAAATGGAAGGGATTTAGTGTTCAATTGCTGTAAATTAATGGCCATTTAAATCAGCCATTAAATGGAATTCTGTGGAACGCGCTGGTTTAGAACGCTGCCATTGCGGTGAATTTGTACCCCACGTCGGCATGAAAGATACTGCTGGTTCAGATGGGCCCCCAAGTCAGCTACTCGCAACATAAAATTTTGTAGAAGCCCTTTTTAATGTAAAAATAAACAACCTATCTTGCGTTGTCCACTACATGAGATCCGTCCCGTTGTCGGGGTTCGCGGCTTTAGAGGATGATTTTTAATCTACTATAACAATTAAATAACCCAATTTAGTTTAAAAATACCTGCAGCGATTTTTCATTAGCAACTAAGTAGGCTCAACAACATCGATTTCAACGGCCTAGAGAAAATCACGTTTTAAACCTGCCCCCCCTCCAAGGCGCCAAAGTCGCACACACGGGCAGCGGCAGAACTGCAGTGCCGCTGAAGGTAAGTTTTGTAACATACCTACAGACGGGTTTCTGCGGCAACAGGCGGGATTCAAGGATGGTGTGTTGCCTTCCTGGTGCCAGGATCCAGGACGTTACAAACCGATTGCTGGACATCCTCAAGGGTGAAGGTGAGCAGCCTGAAATGGTAGTACATGTCGGCACAAATGATGTCGGGAAGAAGAGAAAAGAGATTCTGCAGTGTGACTTTAGAGAGCTCGGCTGAAAAGCAGGACGTGCAGGGTGGTTATCTCCGGTTTGCTTCCAGTTCCTCGTGCTGGTGAGGGCAGGAACAGGGAGATACGGGATCTGAATGTGTGGCTGAGGACCTGGTGCAGGGGGCAGGGATTTAGATTCTTAGACAATTGGGATCCGTTTTGGGATAAGGGCGAATTATACAAAAGGGACAGATTGCACCTTAACAGACAGGGGGCCAGAATTCTGGCAGGCAGGGTTGCCACTGCAACACAGGTGGGTTTAAACTAAATAGTGGGGGTGGGAGAGACGAATTGCAATTACAAAGATGGAGTTAAAGGAAAAGACTATAGGAAAAGTTAAGAAAGACACCAGAATTAATGGGACAGAAAGCTCACGAAAGATATGACATTGGGGGGTTGGGGATCACAGAGACATGGCTGCAGGAGGATTGGTGCAGGGAACTGAATATTCAGGGTTATACGTCCTATAGAAAGGACAAGCAGGTGGGCAGAGGAGTTGGGGTAGCTCTGTTGGTGAGGGATGAAATTCAGTTCCTTGTGAGGGGTGACATAGGGACTGATGATGTAGAGTCGCTGTGGATAGAATTGAGGAATTGTAAAGGTAAGAAGACACTAATGGGAGTTATCTACAGGCCCCCAAACAGTAGCCTAGATATAGGGTACAAGTTGGATGATTTCAATATGCAGGTAGACTGGGAAATCAAGTTGGTTCCGGACCCCAAGAAAGTTTGTAGAGTGCCTCTGAGATGGATTCTTAGAGCAGCTTGTACTGTAGCCTGCCAGAGTGAAGGCAATTCTGAATTTAGTGTTATCTAATAAAGGAATTTGGTGTTCCTTTAATAGGGGAACTCAAGGTAAAGGGACTGCTAGGAGGTAGCGACCATAATATAAGAGGTTTTAATCTGCAATTTGAGAGAAAGTAGATTAAATCAGAAATGTCAGTGTGGGACTATGAAGGCATGAGAGAGGAGCTGGCCAAGGTTGACTGGAAAAGGATCCCAGCAGGAAAGACGGTGGAACAGCAATGGCTGGAATTTCTGGGCATAATCCAGAAGATACAGGATCATTTCATGCCAAAGAGGAAGAAATATTCTAAGGGGAGTAAGAGGCAATCGTGGCTGACAAGGGAAGTTAGGGACAGTATAAAACTAAAAGGAAAGGTGTATAACATAACAAAGAGTAGCGGGAAGCTAGAGGATTGGGAAACTTTCAAATGACAACAGTAGGTAACAAAAAGGGCAATACGGGATGAAAAGATGAAGTACGAGGGTAAACTGGCTAAGAATACAAAGGATAGTATACGCTTCTTTAGGTATGTTAACTGAAAAAAGATTAGTAAAGACAAATGTGAGTCCCTTGAAGACAGCACTTGGGAAAGTGGCGGCGTTGTTGAACAGCTGCGGCTTGCCTGCAGTCCGTCTGTTTTTACTTTTTGTTGTTTTTTTCTGTCTTGTTTCAGTTGAATTTTAGTTTATTAGGTTGTGTTATGTGTGGGTGGGGGGGGGGGGGGGGGGGGGGGGGGGGTGGGGGGCGAAACATGTTTTTCTGTCACTTCCTTCGGGGGAATGCGACTCTTTTTGTCGTATCCCCCTTCTCTGCCTCCGTCTGCGCAGAGGCCTAATGGCGAAGCTGGCGTCCTCCAACTGCGACTGACCTCGAGGCTCTGGAAGCAGAGCCAGCCAGGACTTACCAACGCGAGGCTGGCCGAATTCGGAGCTGAGGCGGTGTTCCGGTGGCTGCGGCCCGACTCGGGGCTGAGGCGGCGTTCCGGTGGCTGAGGCGGCGTTCCGGCTGTGGTGACCTGAATCCGGGGCTCGGCCGCAGGCCAGTGGGCGACATCGTCGGGAGCTCGCAGGTCACAGGTTGGTGACCTGTTTTTATGGCCCTCTCACGGCAACAGCTGCGTCCGCTGGACTGGAGGGCGGCAGCTTCGACCACCCCGGGCCGCAGAGCTTGAACCGGCCCGTTCGCGGAGCTCGGTTGAGCAGCGTTACTGACTTTCCATCACCCGGTGGGGTAACAACATCGGAAGCCTGGATCACCTCAGCGCAGAGGGAGAATAAGGTGGGAAGAGACAGAGACTTTAAGACTTTTGCCTCCATCACAGTGAGGAGGTGCCTGGTGAACTCACTGTGGTGGATGTTAACGTGTTTATTGTGTGTTTTGTTATTTATTATTATATGTATGACTGCAGGCAACACAATTTAGTTCAGACCAAAAGGTCTGAATGACAAATAAAGGAATCTAATCTAATCTAATCGAAACAGGTGAAACTATTATGGGGAACAAGGAAATGGTAGAAGAGTTGAACAGGTACCTTGGTTCTGTTTTCATTAAGGAAGACACAAACAATCTCCCAGATGTACAAGAGTACAGAGGATCTAGGGAAACAGAGGAACTGAAAGAAATTTGCATTGGGCGAGTAATAGTTTTGGGTAGACTGTTGGGACTGAAGGCTGATAACTCCCCAGGGCCTGATGGTCTGCATCCCAGGGTACTCAAGGAGGTGGTTCTAGAAATCGTGGATGCATCGATGATAATTTTCCAATGTTTTATAGATTCAGGATCAGTTCCTGGGGATTGGAGGGTAGCTAATGTTATCCCACTTTTCAAGAAAGGAGCGAGAGAACGGAGAATTATTGACCAGTTAACCTGACATCGGTGGTGGGGAAGATGCTGGAGTCAATTATTAAAGATTGATAATGGCACATTTGGATAGCAGTAAAATGATTGGTCCAAGTCAGCATGGCAGACAGGAAATAAAGAGCAGGAAAAAACGGGTCCCTGTCAGAATGGCAGGCAGTGGCGAGTGGAGTGCCACAAGGCTCTGTGCTTGGTCTACAACTATTTACAATATCTATTAATGATTTAGATGATGGAATTGAAACTTACAACAGCAAATTGCAGATGACACAAAGCTGGATGGCAGTGTGAACTGCAAAGAGGATGCTAGGAAGTTGCAGGGTGACTTGGACAGGTTGAGTGAGTGGGCAGGTGTATGGCAGATACAGTATAATGTAGGTAAATGTGAAGTTATCCACTTTGGCGGCAAGAACAAGGAGGCAGATTATTATCTCAATGATGTCAGATTAGGAAAAAGGGAAGTGCAACAAGATCTGGGTGTCCTTGTACACCAGTCACTGAAAGTATACATGCAGGTACAGCAGGCAGTGAAGAAAGCTAATGGCATCTTTGCCTTCATAACAAGAGGATTTGAGTATAGGAGTAAAGAGGTCCTTCTGCAGTTGTACCAGGGCCCTGGTGAGACCACATCTGGACTATTGTGTACAGTTTTGGTCTCCTAATTTTGAAGAAGGACATCCGTGCTATTGAGGCAATGCAGCATAGGTTCATAAGGTTAATCTGCGGGATGGCAGGACTGTCATATGAGGAAAGATTGGAAAGACTGGGCCTAATATATATTTTCATAATACATTTTAGGTACAACTTTTTTTTTTGTTACATTGAAAAAAGATTAGAATAAGAAAAATAAGTTAGATAGTAAAGGATAGAAAGATGTGAAATATAGCGTGTGAAGAAAGAAAACGAGTAAATGAAGAAAGTTGAGAAAGAGAAAATAGAGAAAATAAAATAAAATAAAAAAGAAAAGGAGATCATTATTTATAATCTTGACCAACCCTCGTCCAGTCCTGAAACAGTTCTTTTACAATTGTGTTGCACCATATGATTCCAAAAAAACGACAAATGAGACCTACTCATTATGAATTGGTCTGGTATATCCATTAGGAGGAATCGCATTTCCTCAAGATGAGCGGTGTCCAACATACTTGCAATCCACATTTTAAGCGTTGGTATTGATGTATCCTTCCAAAATTTAAGTATTTTGCTATTATTAAACCATAGTTAAGGAATAGATTTTGAGATGTGTTCAATTTATTCCCATCTTCCATTACGCCAAATATAATCATTTCAGTATTAGGTTCCATTCTTGTCTTGAATAATTTTGTAAATATTTCAAAAATATCATTCCAAAATCTATAAAGTTTTATGCAGGAAACTAAGGAGTGTGTTATAGTTGCCTTTTGGGCTAGACATTTATCACAAGTGGCGGATATATTTGGATAAAATTTGTTCAATCTTGTTTTTGAATAATATAATCTATGTACAATTTTAAATTGAATTAAATTATGTCTTACATTAATTGAACATTTGTGAATATATATCAAGTATTTTTCCCATGTAACCTTCGTGATTTTTATCATTAGTTCCCGTTCCCACTCTTCTCTAAGTACCTATGTCGATGGTAAGTCTATATTTAGAATACTATTATATAAATATGATATTAATTTTTGTGAGTCAGATTCAATATTCATTGCTTCTTCCAATACTTCAGAGGTTATTTTTTGAAATCCTTGTATATATTTTTTCATGAAATTGCAAATCTGAAGATATTTAAAATATTGGTTGTTTTTCAATTTAAATTTAAATTGTAATTGTTAGAATGATAGTAGGATTCCCATTTCGTACATATCCCGATCCTTCTAATTCCGAGACTTTCCCATTGGTTATATGTCTTATCAATAAGAAATGGTTTAAATAAAGGGTTATTCGCTATTGGCATTAACAGTTAGATTTCTTAATTTTAAAGATAATTTTATTTGTTTCCAAATTCTTATTGTACCATATATAATTGGGTTCTTCTTATATATTGTGTTATTCAGTTTTTTGGGGGAGAAGAGGATCGTTCCTATATTACAAGGATGGCAATCCTCCTTCTCCATTTTTATCCATTCTGTCTGTTGGGTAGAACTATCCAACCAATAAATCATATTCTTAATATGCACTGCCCAGTAATCTATATTACTAAAACTCTGTTCTTGACTGGTTTTGGCGATCTGTGCTGCGATTTCCGAGAAAACACCGCCACCTACGGCCGTCATTTTTGGCCACCTCGCTCAGAGCCCCCGTGTGCCAAGGATTTTTCCCGTCGATTAAATATGATAGAGATATTTATGATTTTACATAATTCTCCATTCTCTCTGCTGCCCCCGCTGGCAGCAGGGGGGAGGGACTATAAAGCCAGGAAGTGGTGTGCCTCAATCAGTCTTTGCAAGTGGTGTGCCTCAATCAGAGCTCTGAATGACAATGACAAATGTCTACAGTATTGTGAATACCCTTAATTTGGTTTGAAAATGAAAATATGGTTAGAGGTAAAAAAGCACTGCCTGCAAATAGTTGTTTGGGTTTGGGTTGAAGTAAAAAGGCACTCTCTTCCCCCCCCCCCTCCCCCCTCCTCCTCCCCCCTCCTCTCCCCCCCCCCCCCTCCCCCCCCCCCCCTTCCTCTCCCCTCCTCCCCCCTCTCTCCCCCTCCTCCCCCTCCCTTCCCTCTCCTCCCCTCCACAACCCCTACCCCCTTCCCTCCGCTCTCCTCCCCCTCTCCCCCCTCCTCTCTCCCCTCCCCCTCCTCTCTCCCCCCCCCTCTCCTCTCTCCCCTCTACCCCCCCTCTCCCTCCTCCCCCCCCCTCTCCCTCTCCCCCCCCTCTCCCTCTCCCCCCCACCCACAACCGCACTATGGGGGCACAGCCCAATGGGTCTGCACTTGGTCTAGTAATACATAAAATTCGGAAGTGAAAGCCCCCCGACCTCTTTTGGTTTACATAAGTGTTTTTTTGTGATTCTATGTGATCTATAGTCCCAAATATAATTAGTAATATTAGAGTCTAATTTAAAATATATATATTTTGGTATATATACACTGATATAGACTGAAATAGGTATAGTAATTGTGGTAGGAAGATCATTTTTATTGCATTTATTCTACCTAATAATGATAAGGGGGTTCCAAAATTTAATCAGTGTATTAAGTTTATTTAATAAAGATATGAAATTAGCATTGAATAATGCTTTTTTAACATAACTTTTTTAATACTGAAGATATGAAAGTGAATTAGGTGACAAATTAAACTTATTTTTATGCTTTATCTGATGGGATAAATTAGACTTGATTTTTAAAATCTCAAAACTTTGTAACATTGCTAGTTACCGATTGTGGATGATCAGCCATGATCACAATGAATGTCGGTACTGGCTTGAAGGGCCAAATGGCCTCCTCCTGCACCTATTTTCTAAGTTCTATCTATGATAATTTGAAAAAGTGCAGGAGTAGCTATTCTATAAGCAACATGACCATCTATGATTCATGCTTGTGAAGGATCTTCTGACATCATCATTCTGAGGAAGTGAAATTACTGCTTGCAACTAGTAAATGAAACCCAACAAGCTGCAATGAGATGTTCATGACTTGCAGATAGCCGTGATGCTGTCTGTGAGATGGCATCTAATCTATGGGTCCATCTGAGTGCTCTCCAGACGTCCACATCTGCGCCAGGTGCGTTGAGATGGGGCTCCTAAGGGACCGTGTTAGGAACCTGGAGCAGCAACTCGATGACCTCTGTCTGCTCAGGGAGAGTGAGGAGGTCATAGAAAGGAGTTACAGGGAGGTGGTCACTCCAAGACCACGGGAGACAGAAAACTGGGTCACAGTTAGGAAGGGCAATGGGCAGAGGCAGGGATTGGTGAGTACCCCGGTGGCTGTACACCTTGAAAATAAGTACTCATGTTTGAGTAAGGGTGGGGGGAGACAGCCTACCTGGGGGCAGCGACAGCGGCCGGGCCTCTGGTACAAAGACCGGTCCTGTTGTTCAGAAGGATAAGGAAAAGAAGAGGAGGGCAGTTGTAATAGGGGACTCTATAGTCAGAGGGTCGGATAGGCGATTCTGTGGACGTAGACAGGAGACCCGGATGGTAGTTTGCCTCCCTGGTGCCAGGGTCAGGGATGTGTCTGAACGTGTCCAAGATATCCTGAAATGGGAGGGAGAGGAGCCAGAGGTTGTGGTGCATATAGGTACTAACGACATGGGTAAAAAAAGAGAAGAGGTCCTGAAAGAAGAATTTAGGGAGTTAGGTAGAGAGTTAAGGAGAAGGACTGCAAAGGTAACAATCTCAGGATTACTGCCTGTGCCACGCGACAGTGAGAGTAGGAATGGAGCGAGGTGGAGAATAAATGCGTGGATGAGGGACTGGTGCAGTGGGTATGGATTCCAGTTTCTGGATCATTGGGACCTCTTTTGGGGAAGGTGCGACCTGTACAGAAAGGACGGGTTGCACTTGAACTCGAGGGGGACCAATATCTTGGCGGGGAGATTTGCAAAGGCTACTGGGGAGACTTTAAACAAGAACGGTTGGGGGGAGGGACTCGAATTGGGAAAGCTAGCAGTCAGTGTGTGAGGCAGGAGGCAGAGAATGGTAGCACTCTGACCCAAAATGTAGGGGAGAGAGAAGAAAAAGACAATAAACAGAGAATAAGAGATGGTGCGTTTCTTAAATGTGTATATTTTAATGCTAGGAGCATTGTAAGAAAGGTGGATGAACTTAGAGCCTGGATTGACACCTGGAAGTATGATGTTGTGGCGATCAGTGAAACATGGTTGCAGGAGGGCTGTGATTGGAAACTAAATATTCCAGGATTTCGTTGCTTCAGGTGTGATAGAATTGGAGGGGCAAGAGGTGGAGGTGTTGCATTGCTTGTCAGGGAATATATTACAGCAGTGCTTTGGCAGGATAGATTAGAGGGCTCGTCTGGGGAGGCTATTTGGGTGGAACTGAGAAATGGGAAAGGTGTAGAAACACTTATAGACCGCCAAATGGGGATCGAGAATTGGAAGAGCAAATATGTAAGGAGATTGCAGATATTAGTAGTAAGCACAAGGTAGTGATTGTGGGAGATTTCAATTTTCCACACATAGACTGGGAAACACATTCTGTAAATGGGCTGGATGGGTTGGAGTTTGTAAAATGTGTGCAGGATAGTTTTTTGCAGCAATACATAGAAGTACCTACTAGAGAAGGGGCGGTGCTGGACCTCCTGTTAGGAAATGAGACGGGTCAGGTGGCAGAGGTATGTGTTGGTGAACAGTTCGGGTCCAGTGATCACAATATCATTAGTTTCAATATAATTATGGAGAGGGTCAGAACGGGACCTAGGGTTGAGATTTTTGATTGGAGAAAGGCTAACTTTGAGGAGATGCGAAAGGATTTAAAGGAGTAAATTGGGACAGTTTGTTTTAATGGGAAGGATGTAGAAGAGAAATGGAGGACATTTAAAGGTGAAATTTTAAGAGTACAGAATCTTTATGACCCTGTTCGGTTGAAAGGAAATAGTAAAAATTGGAAAGAGCCATGGTTTTCAAGGGAAATTGGACACTTGGTTCGGAAAAAGAGAGAGATCTACAATAATTATAGGCAGCATGGAGTAAAGGAGGTGCTTGAGGAGTATAAAGAATGTAAAAAGAATCTCAAGAAAGAAATTAGAAAAGCTAAAAGAAGATATGAGGTTGCTTTGGCAAGTAAGGTGAAAATAAATCCTAAGGGTTTCTACAGCTATATTAATAGCAAAAGGATAACGAGGGATAAAGTTGGTCCATTAGAGTCAGAGTGGACAGCTATCTGCACAGCCAAAAGAGATGGGGGAGATATTGAACAATTTATTTTCTTCGGTATTCACCAAGCTCTCCACACATGCACACACGCATTCAGACACACACACACAGATACTCAGACTCACACTCAGACACACATACAGCCACTCATACACAGATACAGTCAAACACTCACACACATACATAGACACTCAAACACTCATCCACAGACACTTACAGACTCAGCAACTCATACATACGCACGCACAGACAGACGACGCGCACACACACACTTTAGAAGCAATAGAGATACTATCTGCAAGCATTTTAGAATCAATAGACATTTTTTTTGCAAGCTTTAGAACCAATAGACATTTTTTGCAAGCTTTAGAACCAATAGACATTTTTTTGTAAGCTTTAGAACCAATAGACATTTTTTTGCAAGCAGTTTAGAACCAAAAAAGACACATTCTGCAAGCATTGTAGAACCAAAAGAGACACTTTTTACAAACATTTTAGAACCAATAGACACTTTTTGCAAACATTTTAGAACATATAGACACTTTTTGCAAGCATTTTAGAACCAATAGACACTTTTTGTAAACATTTTAGAACCAAGAGACACTTTTGCAAGCATTTTAGAATCACTAAGGCCACTCACATTTGAGTAGACATGTGTTATTCACAGCTCAGAGAAACGTGACCCTCTGCCTTCCTCCATATTGAAGAGACTGTGAGGCACACCACTTCCGGGTTTTATAGTCCATCCCCCTCCCACCTTTGCAAGCATTTTAGAACCAATAGACACTTTTTGCAAGCATTTTAGAACCAATAGACATTTTTTTGCAAGCTTTAGAACCAATGGACATTTTTTTGCAAGCTTTAGTGTCAGGTCTCGGGTTTGATCTAGTTTCTGTTTCTTATTGTTTTTTAGTATTAGAGTGTGCATTCTTGTTTTATTTTGGTGTCTCGCATCTCCTCTTGTTTCAGGTCCCATTTCCTGTCAGGTCGTTTATCCTCATGTGATTATTGGCCCCGCCCTGATGTGTTTCACCTGTGTCTCGTTATCCCCTGCTAGTCTGTATTTAAGCCCTTTGTGTTTTAGTTCTCATTGCCAGTTCGTTGTGTATGCTACTTGGTATCACCTCGTTCCAGCTCTAGAAATCTTGTGACCTCGACCATTGCTTGTTTTTCGACCTTTGTTTTTTGCCTGCTCCTAGATTGTACTGTTGCCTCTGTTTTGCTTACCTGTGTACCGACTTGGACCGATTAAACTCTGAAGACTGATCTGCCCTGTGTCTGAGCCTGCATTTGTGTCCTCCTCCTTGTACAGTTCTGATATTACGAACTGGCCAACAATGGACTCGGCGGGCTCTGATCATTTTCGTGCAGCACTCCAGAAGCAAGAGGAGCGCATCTCGCATGAGGGTCAACTCACTTCGATCGTCGCCGGGTTCTGGGACCTCGGCGAGCGTCAGCAGGGGTTCCAGGTGGACATCGGTTCACAGGTGAACACTTTAAGTTCTCAGTTTGAACACCTGGTTACTCGGCTGAATTCTTTGTTTCCTGCTGCGGCTCCCGTGCCTGCCGAGTCTGTTTCCTTGTCTGGGTCTCCAGGAGCTCCGAGGGCCACGGCTGCTGCAGCATCTACATTCGTCCACCTGGCAAGACCGGAACACTTTTTAGGGGAATCGGAGAAGTGTAGACCTTTTTTGATTCGGTGTGGACTGCATTTCGAACTTCAAGCGGCTTCCTTTCCATCAGAACGCTCAAGGGTAGCCTTTATCATCACGCACCTGTCGGGTAGGGCGGAGGCTTGGGCCACGGCGGAGTGGTCTTGGAATTCTCCTGTTTGCCAGACGTCGGTTCTGTTCATGGAAGCTCTGTCCCACACGTTTGATCACTCCAATCCTGGCCGAGAGGCTTCACAGAACCTGGTCTCCATAAAACAAGGTAATCGCTCAGTTATGGATTTTGCTATTGACTTTCGAACTGTTGCTGCTAAGAGTGGATGGAATGAGGCTGCTTTGTTGGATGCTTCTCGCAATGGATTGTCTGAAGCTATCAAAGATCAATTGGCTCCACTAACCCTGCCTTCCGACCGAGTCTATGATTTCCCTGGCTGTCCAGATTGACGCTAGGCTCGGAGAAAGAGAGCGAGAGAGGAGATCGGCAGCAGTTCGCTCCTCCTCCCAGCCGTGGCGGCAGCGTCGCCGTTTGCCTTCCGGTCGGGACTTGTTCCCTCTCGGCCGGTCCAGTCAGCCTACAGCGCCACCTGTCTCTTCGGAGGAGCCCATGCGGGTGGGACGAGCCAAACTCAGTCCGGAGGAACGGCAGCGCCGCCTAAGGGAGGGGAGGTGTTTTTACTGTGGTGAACTGGGACATTTGTTGAACAGCTGTTCAGTAAAAGACAAGGCTCACCAATGAAAGAGAGGACATTGGTGAGTTGTACCACTCCTATGAGCCGTTCCTCTCGTCAATTGTCGACAGTACAATTGTTGGTGCATTCCCAGTGCCACTCCCTGCAGGCTTTGGTTGATTCTGGGGCAGATGATAACTTCATGGACATTCGCTTGGCTGATGAATTGGAGCTGGAACGTGAACAGCTTCAAGATCCTCTGGAGGCTAGTGCACCGGATGGGCGCCTACTGTACAGGGTAACTCACCGAACACAACCTGTTCAACTCATCATGGCAGGTAATCACCTTGAGACCATCAGTTTTCATCTCCTCGACTGTCCTCTTCATCCTCTGGTTTTGGGGCTCCCTTGGCTGTCTTACCATAATCCTCACATGAAGTGGGGTACTGGGGAAGTAAGTTCTTGGGGGAATAACTGTAAACTCATCTATCTGCATGATTCTTCTTCTGAGTCTATGAAGGATCCATCAAGGAGCAGTTTTCTGGGATCTTCCAGGACCACCCTCCAGCAACCTCCCCGTTCAAGGGAGGAGGATTTTCCAGATATCTCCAAGGTTCCCTCATGTTATCTAGACCTAAAGGAGGTGTTCAACAAGGCCAAGGCCACATCTCTTCCGCCGCATAGACCGTACGACTGCTGCATCGACCTTCTGCCAGGTACAGGGCCTCCTAAGGGTCATCTCTACTCCTTGTCTTCACCTGAGCGGCTCGCCATGGAAAAATACATTGACGACGCCCTTGCTGCTGGGATCATCAGACCTTCCTCTTCACCTGCAGGAGCTGGATTCTTCTTTGTGGGTAAGAAGGATGGTACACTTCGGCCCTGCATTGACTACAGAGGACTCAATGACATTACTGTTAAAAACAGATACCCTCTTCCTCTTATCTCCTCTGCATTTGAACTGTTAAAAGACGCTAAGGTATTCACCAAGTTAGATCTTAGAAATGCTTATCATCTGGTGAGGATAAGGGAGGGGGAGGAATGGAAAACTGCGTTTAACACACCCAGTGGTCATTATGAATATCAGGTCATGCCGTTTGGTTTTACTAATGCTCCAGCAGTTTTTCAAGGAATGGTTAATGATGTATTACGGGACATGCTGAACTGATTTGTGTTTGTGTACCTTGATGACATTTTGATCTTTTCTCCAGACGAGACTTCCCATGTGCAGCATGTACACCAGGTGCTGGAACGTTTGCTCCTGAATCATCTGTTTGTGAAAGCTGAGAAATGTGAATTTCATGTTAACACTGTTCAATTCCTTGGTTATGTTGTATCACCTGCTGGTATACAGATGGACCCGAGCAAGGTCAGTGCGGTGGCCACCTGGCCTACACCCTCCAGTCGTAAGCGACTTCAGGGGTTCCTTGGGTTTTCTAATTTTTATAGGAAGTTTATCTGGAACTTTAGTGTCACTGCTGCACCACTTCATGCTCTTACCTCGCCCCACGTGCCTTTCTCTTGGTCCCCTCAAGCAGAAACTGCTTTTATGAGACTCAAGAGGAGTTTCTCCTCAGCCCCCATCCTGGTTCACCCTGACCCATCACTCCAGTTCGTGGTTGAGGTGGACGCCTCGGGTGTGGGCATCGGGGCCGTACTCTCCCAGAAATCCTCCACAGATGGTCAATTACATCCCTGCGCTTTCCTCTCAAAGAAACTTTCTCCTGCTGAGAGAAATTACGATGTTGGTAACCGTGAACTGTTAGCGGTTAAAACAGCCTTGGAGGAATGGAGACACTGGTTGGAGGGCACAGAGCAGCCGTTTCTAGTTTGGACAGACCACAAGAACCTGGAATACATCAAGTCAGCCAAACGCCTCAACTCGCGCCAAGTAAGGTGGGCTCTCTTCTTTAATCGATTTGATTTTGTACTGTCTTACCGCCCTGGTGCCAAGAATGGCAAACCTGATGCTCTCTCCAGACAGTTTGATCCTGACCCATCCCCTAAGGTTTCAACTCCCATTCTGCCTGCTTCCTGTTTTGTTGGGGCAGTTACTTGGGAGATTGAGAAGAGAGTTTCCAAGGCAACTGCTGGGGTTCAGTCGCAGCTAGGGTGTCCTTCTAGTCGTCTGTTTGTTCCCGAGTCTCTTCGTTCACAGGTGATTCACTGGGCTCATACGTCTCGGATCTCCTGTCATCCCGGTGTCCGCCGAACCCTGTTTGTGGCCAAACAAAGGTTTTGGTGGCCTTCCATGGAGAGGGGGATTAAGGAGTACGTCGCTGCCTGCAGTATTTGTGCTCGGAACAAGACCTCACGTCGGGCCGCCTTTGGCCTCCTGAATCCGCTGCCTGTCCGCTCACGCCCCTGGTCAGACATCTCCATTGACTTTGTTACGGGCTTGCGCTCTTCTGAAGATAACACCTCAGTCATGTCTGTGGTGGACAGATTTTCTAAGATGGTCCATTTCATTCCGTTGCACAAGCTTCCCTCCGCCAAGAAAACGGCAGAGGTCATGCTGTCTCATGTTTTTCGAATTCATGGATTTCCCAGAGACATTGTGTCTGACCGGGGGCCTCAGTTCGTGTCCAGGTTTTGGAAGGAGTTTTGTTCTTTGTTGGACGCCACGGTCAGCCTTACATCTGGTTATCACCCGGAATCCAATGGACAGACTGAACGCCTTAACCAGGAACTGGAGACAGGACTACGGTGCTTGGTGGCACAGAACCCTTCAACTTGGAGCAAACACCTTATTTGGGTGGAGTATGCACACAACACACTTCCTTGCTCCTCCTCTGGTCTCTCTCCATTCCAGTGTGCCTATGGTTATCAACCGCCATTGTTCCCTGCTGTGGAGAAGGAGTCCAGTGTGCCCTCCGCTCAGGCTCTCATCCGTCGCTGTCGCAAGGTTTGGAATGGGGCTCGTCAGATGCTGTTGCGCAGTTCTGCGCGTTACAAGAGGATGGCTGATCGTGGAAGAACGCCGGCTCCGGTATACTCGCCTGGCCAAAAGGTGTGGCTCTCCACTCGAGACTTACCTCTGAGGGTGGAATCCCGGAAGCTGGCTCCTCGTTTTGTTGGTCCTTTCCCCATATCGAAGGTCATCAATCCTGTGGCGGTTCGTCTCAAACTCCCCCGTGCCATGAGGGTCCACACTACTTTCCATGTCTCCCGACTAAAGCCATTTAAGGAAAGTCCTCTGGTCCCTGCCTCCATACCCCCCCCCCCCCCCCCCCCCCGGAACTTATCAGGGAATATCGGCGCCAAAATCCTGAAGATCCTCTGCCGTCAGGAGCCGGCCGTGGAGGGGGGGTACTGTCAGGTCACAGGTTTGATCTAATTTCTGTTTCTTATTGTTTTTTAGTATTAGAGTGTGCATTCTTGTTTTATTTTGGTGTCTCGCATCTCCTCTTGTTTCGGGTCCCATTTCCTGTCAGGTCGTTTATCCTCATGTGATTATTGGCCCCGCCCTGATGTGTTTCACCTGTGTCTCGTTATCCCCTGCTAGTCTGTATTTAAGCCCTTTGTGTTTTAGTTCTCATTGCCAGTTTGTTGTGTATGCTACTTGGTATCACCTCGTTCCAGCTCTAGAAATCTTGTGACCTCGACCATTGCCTGTTTTTCGACCTCTGTTTTTTTCCTGCTCCTAGATTGTACTGTTGCCTCTGTTTTGCTTACCTGTGTACCGACTTGGACCGATTAAACTCTGAAGACTGATCTGCCCTGTGTCTGAGCCTGCCATTTTTTTTGCAAGCTTGAGAACCAATAGACATTTTTTGTAAGCTTTCGAACCAATAGATATTTTTTGCAAGCATTGTAGAACCAATAGACACTTTTTGCAAACATTTTAGAACCAATAGACACTTTTTGCAAGCATTTAGAACCTAGACATTTTTTTGCAAGCTTTAGAACAAATAGACATTTTTTGCAAGCATTTTAGAACCAATAGACACTTTGCAAGCATTTTAGAACCACTAAGGGCACTCACATTTGAGTAGACATGTGTTCAGTGTTATTCACAGCTCAGAGAAACGTGACGCTCTGCCTTCCTCCATCTTGAAGAGTGAATGAGGCACACCATTTCCTGGTTTTATAGTCCCTCCCCCACTGCCACCAACGGGGGCAGCAGAGAATGGGGAATTTTGTAAAAACAGTAATATCTCTGTAATTTTTCATCGACGGGGAAAAAGCCTCAGCACACATGCGGCGGAGGGGAGCTCTTTGCAAGGTGGACAAAAATGACGGCTGTAGGTGGCGGCGTTCTCTTGGAAATCGCAGCACAGACGGCCAAAAGTGGTCAAGAACAGAGATTTAGTAATATAGATGGTAAACAGTTGTGGCCCCAACACTGAGCCTTGCGGTACTCCACTTGCCACTGCCAGACATTCCGAAAAGGACCCGTTCTTTCCTACTCTTTGCTTCCGGTCTGCCAAACAATTTTCTATCCACGTCAACACCCTACCGCCAATACCATGTGCTCTAATTTTAGTCACCAGTCTCCTGTGCGGGACCTTATCAAAGGCTTTCTGAAAGTCTAGATACACCACATCCACTGGCACACCTTCATCCATTTTACTTGTCACATCCTCAAAAAAAATTCAGAAGACTAGTCAAGCATGATTTCCCTTTCATAAATCCATGTTGACTTGGACTAATCCTTTTACTGCTATTCAAATGCCCCATTATTACCTCTTTAATAAGTGACTCCAGCATCTTTCCCACCACCGAAGTCGAGCTAACTGGTCTGTAATTCCCTGTTTTCTCTCCCGCTCCTTTCTTGATAAGTGGGATAACATTAGCTATCCTCCAATCCACAGGAACTGATCCTGAATCTAGTGAACATTGGAAAATGACCACCGATGCGTCCACTATTTCTAGAGCCACCTCCCTGAGGACCCTGGGATGCAAACCATCAGGCCCAGGGGATTTATCATCCTTTTGCCCCATTAGCCTACCCAATACTTTTTTCGCCTAATGAACATTTCTTTCAGTTCCTCTACCCCCTTAGATCCCATGTCCTCCAGTACATCTGGGTAATTGTTTGTGTCTTCCTTAGTGAAGACAGATCCGAAGTGCCTGTTCAACTCTTCTGCCATTTCCTTTTTGTCCATAATAATTTCACCCGTGTCTGCCTTCAAGGGATCCAAATTTGCCTTTGCTACTCTTTTTCCCTTAACATATCTAAAGAAGCTTTTACTGTCCCTCTTTATATTCCTCACCAGCTTTCAGTCATACTTCAGCTTTCCAGCCCGTATTGCCTGTTTTGTTTCCTTCTGTTGTCCTATGAAAGTTTCCCAATCTTCTGGCTTACGGCTATGCTTTGCTGTGTTATACATCTTTTCTTTTAGTTTTATTCTATGCCTAACTTCTCTTGTCAGCCACAGTTGCCTCGTACTCCGCTTAGAATCTTTCTTCCTTTTTGGAATGAAATGATCCTGCGTCTTCAGGATTATGCCCAGAAATTCCTGCCATTGCTGTTCCACTGTCATTCCTGCTAGGATCCCTTTCCAGTCTACCTTGGCCAGCTCCCCTCTCATGCCTTCATAGTCCCCTTTGTTCAACTGCATCACTGACACTTCCGATTTAACGTTCTCCTTCTCAAATTGCAGATTAAAACTAATCATATTATGATCACTACCTCCAAGCAGTTCCTTTACCTCGAGTTCTCTTATCATATCTGGTTCATTGGACAACACTAAATCCAGAATTGCCTTTTCTCTGGTCGGCTCCATGACAAGCTGCTCTAAGAATTCTATAAACTCTCTTTCTTGGGGTCCTGAACCAACCTGATTTTCCCAGTCTACCTGCAAATTGAAATCCCCCATCACAGTGGCATTACCTTTGTTACATGCCAGTTTTAACTTGTGCTGCAACGTACACCCTACATCTGGGCTACTATTTTTGGGTCTGTAGATAACACCAATTGGTGTCTTCTTGCCTTTACAATTCCTCAACTCAATCCACAGTGACTCTCCCTCGTCAGTCCCTAAGTCTTCCCTCACAAGGGACTAAATTCCATCCCTCACCAGCAGAGCTACCCCTCTCCTCCTCTGCCCACCTGCCTGTCCTTTCTATAGGATATATAACCCTGAATATTATAATAATTTTGCACCAATCATATTTGCCTACATTCGGTTCGTGTGCCTCTATGTCTTTCCTATCCAGGTTCCTGTTCAAATGCCTTTCAAATGTTGGAATTGTGTCTGCTCCTCCTCGCAGCTTGGACATATGACTACCATCCTGTGTGGCTTAGTCTTCCCCACAAATCTTCTTTAAATTTCTCACTTCTTACCTTAAATGTGTGCTGTCAAGCTCCAGACTCCTCTGCCCAAGGAAAAGGTTTTGACTATATTTTGATGCTGTATCCAGGCTTCAAAAATATAACTGGTTATAAAGTAGCACGGAGTGTATAATTAAGCTGGAGAATTTTATGCTCGGGACATATGCCACTGTAAAAAGTAAGCAAGGCATTTACGCTATAACTTTAATTTTTCTCAGTTTGTTCTTATTGATTTACTTTGTAATTTTGAAACTTTTTTTGTTTTCCAGTGGCTACTGGTGTAGAGAGCTCCACGGCCTGTAGATGGGGCAATTGAGCTGCAATGTCAAAGCATTACTAATTTCTGATAATTTTTTAATGAAAATCAGAATACAATAACCCTCATTTTAACAGACCTCTTTATAATGGATTTCAGTTATAGTGGACTGACTTACCGATGGCTGCCCCACGTCGTCACCGGCTCTCGACACTTCCAGGACAGACTGACTACTGCCATTGCCAGGCCACACAGCTTCCTCGGCCTCATCCAAGCCGTGTCTTCTGCTGCCACCGCTACCGCCGACCATTACATGCACTCCGGCCCCTGACCATGATGCTGCTGATTCTCGCTTCCCTCCCGGCAGCCACCAGGCCGAGTCTGTCATCTCATCTGGATTCCAAGCCCAGTTCTGTGTTGAGAGTCTTGAAGAATTTCCCCTGGTCATCACCTTTCACTCCACTAGCCTCCACATCATTCTCCGACATTTCCTATAGCTTCAATGTAATTCCAGCACCAGTTGCATCTTCCCCTCCGACCTCTTTCTGCTTTTAGCCAAAATCACTTGATTTGTGACTACTTGGTTTCAATTATTTATTACACTTTAGGTCGTATTGAAGTCATGACAAGTGAAATATTAGCCTGTGTTAATTCAGCTCAGAACTGCCAAGACACTGAAAAATGAACAGAGTGCACCCTGATGCATTTAAATGGTAGTTTAGTTCAGTTTTACAGCGTGGAAACAGGTCCATCGGGCCACCGAATCCATGCCGACCACAATCATTGGTACACTACCGGCACCTCCGTGCATTCCGTTAGTTTCAAGATTTGAAAGGCAGATTTAGAGGTTAATGGCATTAAGATATGAAATCAAACACATATTTTTGGGAAAAAATAATTTTGTAAAAACGTATTTGTGCTAATGTTTACAGGTTCATTGGCAATTGTAAGAGGCGGCAATGAAATGCAGTGCATATGCATTAAGATAGAACGATCACAGTTGTGATTGATGAAATAAAATCCCTTTATGGTCGTGTACAAGGTCTTATTGAAAAAGAAAGGTTATATGACATTCATTCAACACAAATGATGTTTTAACTTTGCAAAATTCAGCGTGGCCGTGAAAGTGGAATCTTGTCCATTTGTGCTTGACTCCTGCAACAAAGTTAATGAATTAGTAGGTCTGATCAAACAAAGCATTGTTATAGGGCTAAGACAGCTGTGCAGGTTAATGATTTTGGAGAAATCAGTTGATATCTCAGTATCTATATATCTATATAACTGAAAGTCTCGTCTTGACCACTTCCTGTCTGCATTGTATAGTGATTTTATAAAAAAAAACGCTACCATATATCGCTATGGTTTTTGGCCATCTTACTCACAGTCCTCCTCCGCTGAGGCAGCCCCAAGGATTTTACCGGTCGATGACAAATAAAAAAGTTATGAGTGTTTAAAAAAATCTTGTGATCAGCTGATTGGTCCTCTCGCCTGTCAATCACCACGATGAAGGTAACGCCCCTTCTGGGGGAGGGGGAAGGACTATCAGAGTCAGTCACTCTGGAGGATCGTGAGGGAGAGTCCACAACTGTGAATCTAAACTGTGAATCAACTGAACTGTGAGTCTGCAATGTACTTGCAATAAATGATTTGTTAGCGCTTAATGACAATGCAATGAATTGTTTGGTAATTTCAATTTCATAACATTGCGCTTGAAATGCTGTGAAATTGAATTTGGTGGCCTGCACTCTGCTTGAAAGGCTATGAAATTGAATTTGGTGGCCTGCACTCTGCTCACAATGCTATGCAATGGAATTTGGTGGCCTGCACTCTGCTTCAAATGCTATGAAATCGAATTTGGTGGCCAGCACTCTGCTTGAAATGCTACGACATCGAATTTGGTGGCCTGCACTCTGCTTGAAATTGAATTTCAAGGAATAGCCGTGAGTGAACTGTCAACCCAACAGCCCTGAGTGACTGAGCTGCCAGCCCACCAGGCCTGAGTGACTGAGCTGCCAGCCCAAGAATCCATTTGGCCCACAATGTCCATAGTAGCCCTCTGGAAACCAGTACCAATTGCCCACAACACCCATACTAGCGCTCCAGAAAGCCCCCCCCACACCTACTGGCCACCAATATTGAAATTGGTGGAGAGGTGGAATATTGCATTGGGAGACCAGCCCTTCTGTGTGAACAAGGAACCCAACGGGTCCCACTTAGTCTAGTCTATCTCTAAAACTCTGATCTTGTAAACTTCAGGTTGCAGTCTTTCGATTTGCACAAAAAGGATTTGCGATAGATCCACGATTTTTCGCCAGTTCACTCACCATTCTCTTGCGCTGAGAGTTTTGTTCCGATCGGTTGAATGTCGTAAAAGGTTTAAAAATCTTCAAAACTACGCGTGCGCTGATCGATCTCTTCTGCCAGTCAGCACCGCGCAGATTAATCTCATCCCGTCACTCCATGGGACGGTCCACCGTTTCCTGCGCCATTGTGTCTTTACTGGAGCTGAGGATGGTCGGCAGAGGTTTCTAACCAGACTTTCGGAGGGACCCGAAGCAGCCCAGCCCCAAGCAGCAGCCCCGCCCCAAGCAGCAGCCCAGCGTCAGAGACTCGACCCAGCCCAGCGTCAGAGACCCGACCCAGCCCAGCATGGGAGACCTAACCCAGCCTAGAGTCGGAGACCCATCCCAATCCAGAGTCGGAGATGTCGCCAAACAGAAAGCAGAGTCTCTGATCCCGGCAGAGAATGTCCAAAGACCAGCGCCTGCTGTGAGTCCCCATCGCTCCGCCAATTCTAGCCACTACCCCTCTGGTCCCCCTCGCAGGTACCCCCCCCCCCCCCCCCCCCCATGATGCCCACCTCTCCCCCATGGCTCTTCCTCGTCTTTTCTCCGATCTCACTCCTCCCGCCGACACACCCCCCCCCCCCCCAACCCATCCCACCCCGCAACCACCCCCTCCCCCCCCACACCCCCTCCCCCAACCCCCTCGACCACACCCTCTCCCCCTCCCACAACCCCCCCCCCCCCCCCCCCCCACACATACACACCCCCCCTGCCCCCACAGCCCTCCCCCAACACCCCCCTCCCACACACACACACCTACACAACCCCCTCCCACACACACACACCCCCCCCCCCCCACACACACCCCTCCTACATCCCTCAGTGAGTATAGTCTGGGTCCAATTTATTGTCTATTTTTCAAGTTTGTATTTGTCAGGGCGGAGACAGAGGGGGCCGATACGAGTCGGAGACCGAAGGTTGGGGGTGGGGTAGAGACCGGTGGGGGGGAAGACTAGACCGGCCCACAGTCTAGTCCCGCTCGCAGATCTGCAGCCAGGATCAAATCCATCCCCCCGGCCCCGCAAGCGCTGCCGAACCACGACTGGACCGTCCCCGGTCCCGGTCCCCCCCCCCCTCCCAACTCGAGTGCCCCATCCCCTCACGGGGGGCGGCCAGAACAACGGCCGCCAGCCAGCGCGGAGAAGCGCCAACTCCAGAGGAAACCTCTCCCCGATTGGCCGCTATGGCGACAAGTGCCAGTCCGCCCATGGCTTGGCTGAGCTGTGCTCCCTCAGCCGTCACCCCAAGTAAAAGACAGAGCCGTGCCGCATCTTCCACACCACCGGCATCTGCCCCCAAGGTACCCGCTGCCACTTCATCCACAACCCCGAGCAGGAGCAAGGGCCACGGCCTGGGTATGCGCAGTCGGAATACCGAACTCGCTTATTCCAGTAAATACAAGCCCAGTGAGGGAGGCACAAGAGCAGGCAACATTGAATGCAAATTACCTTGCAAAATAATGATGAAAATTGAGACCATCAGGGTGCTGTATATCAAATTGTCTCTTCAAATTGATGAAAAAGGGCCACCGCAGAATATGATTGTCAACAGCATTATGCAGGATGGCGATGGTCAATGGTGCATTATTGTCACATGTACTGAGGTATAGTGAAATTCTATTTTTGCATTCAGCAAAGTATTACTTACAAATAAGAACAATCCTGGATTCAATACATTGTGTAGAAATAGTCCACTGACGCAATGTACACCAGTCGCCAGGTTTGGGTGCCATTTTCGAAGTGCAAGTTGCTCGAAGTGCAGCTGGCAACACCCAAAAATCCTACATAAATGGCAGAATAAGCAGTGGGCAACTATTAACCTACCCAGTCCAGCACCTTTAACACCAACTGTAGATATGCGCATGTACCTTTAATATAGTTCCACTTTACATGCTTACGGGGGAGGAGTGCTCGTTCCTGTGGGAAAGGCAACCCTGCACTGCAAGATACTGGAGTCCACTCGCCCCCTCACTTTCTATCTTCTCGATTCCAACTGCATCACCCTGCTGGGCATCCGAGCATGCCAGGACTTGGGCCTAGTCTCCTTTCACCGTGACATCCGCAAGGTGCAGGCCCTAATGAACCCGTTGATCGAATATCCTGACTGTTTTGACGACGAGCTGGGCGAGCTGCCCTGCAACTACAAGATTGTTGTCGACCGCAAGGTCGAGCCAGTGATCTGTTCGCCACACCGTGTCTCCTTCGCCATGAAGGATTAAGTTGAATCGACGCTGCATGGCATGGTAACCATGGGCATCCTGAAGGCGGTGAGCGAACCCACCCGGTGGGTCTCCACCATGGTTGTTGCAGCGAAAAAAGACAAAAGCGAGATACGCATTTGCATCAACCCCAAAGATCTGAACCTGGCCATCAAACGCCCGCACTACCCCATGCGAACAGTAGAGGACGTCGCTGCACAGGTCGGCCCGGCCACAATCTTTTCTGTTCTCGATGCCAAGAGTTCCTTCTGGCAGATACCACTCGATGAGCAGTCCTCCTACCTGACAACTTTCAGCACCCCCTTCGGCAGGTTCCGCATCCTCCGAATGCCATTCGGGATCAACTCTGCTAGCGAGGTGTTCCAACGGACAATGGAACAACTGTTTACCGTGTGCCATCATTGTTGACGACATCATGGTCTATGGTAAGGACATCGTTGAGCACGACTTCAACCTCTGCCAAGTCCTGGACCGGGCCCGGAAGATCAACTTGAAATTGAACCCCAAGAAATGCCGGTTCCGCGTCCCAGAGGTCACATATGTTGGACATGTATTCACGGCCTCGAGGCTGAAACCTGACCCGCAGAAGACGACTGCAATCTCCGGGATGTCTTCACCCACTGACGTGCCCAGCCTGCAACGTTTCCTGGGCATGGTTAATTACCTGGGTACGTTCATCCCCGACCTCAGCGAGCTGAGCGCGCCCCTGAGGGACTTGATTAAGAAGGACAATGCCTGGGCTTAGTTCCCTCAACACCAGAAAGCTTTTGACGTCCTGAAATCCAGACTGATCAGTACTCCTACGCTCAAATATTTTGACCTGAAGCATCCCATTGTCATCACCTGTGACGCCTCTCAGTTCGGGCTCGGTGCCGCTTGTCTGCAGCTCCACGACGGCCTGCAGCTGCCTGTTTCCTATGCGTCCCGCACCATGACCCAGGCAGAGCAGCGCTATGCTCAGATAGAGAAGGAGTTGCTGGCTGTGGTGTTTGCCTGCTCGAAGTTCAAGGACTACATTCTGGGCAACACTTTCACCATCGAAACCGACCACCAGCCGCTTGTCACCATCCTCAACAAGCCGATCCATGTTGCCTCATCCCGGCTGGTTGCCTACACGACGGCGTGGTTGTGAAGGGACACAAGGTTGTGGTGCCTGCTGCGCTGCATGACCACTATTTTCAGGCCGCCCACCGCGGTCATCCTGGGGCCGAGGCTATTTTGTCTCAAGCCCAGAGCCAGTTCTACTGGCCTGGTATGGCTCAACACATCCGGGAGAGGGTCTCCTCGTGTTCCACCTACAAAAAGCCTCGCCCCCCCACCAGCAACGTCAGCCGCTTCTACAGCAGCCTGCTCCGGAACTACCCTGGATGGCGGTCGCCACTGACTTTTTCGACTTCCTGGTCCTTGTCGACTCTTACTCCAACTGGTTCGAGGTTGACCAGCTGCGCTCCCTCACCTCTTCGGCCGTTATCGATAAGCTGCGCCGCCACTTCGCTACCTTTGGATCCCCGGCTAGCCTGCAGTCGGACAACGGCAGCTAGTTCACGAGCGTCAAGTTCCGAGCTTTCGCGTCCAGATGGAACTTCCGCCACTACACCAGCAGCCCAGAGTACCCGCAGAGCAACGGTCTTGCCGAGCGCTCCGTCCGCAGTGCAAAGGACTTGCTGGAACATTGTCGTTTGTGTCGTTCCGATTTTTACCTTGCCCTACTTAACCTTCGCAACATCTCCTGCGACCCTGCCATGCGCTCCCCTGCTCAGGTCTCGCACCACCAGGCCCCCGATCCCGGTGGCCCAGCGCTCCCTTGTGCCCTCCGTCCTCAAACCGGCTGTTGACCAGGAACGCATTGCCCTCAAGCACGAGGTCCAGAAGCGCTCCCATGATAAGTCCTGCCGCCCCCTTCCGCGCCTCTTCCCCGGTCAGGTCGTCCGCATGCAGTCCCCATCCGGTCACTCCAGGCTCGCCACCGTCATTGGCTCCGCGGGCTCGCCTAGGTCCTATCAGGTTGACCATGCGGGTACAGTCTACCGCCGGTCCCGCCAACGCCTGTGGCTTGTCAACGAGCCTCCACCACCGCCTGTGGACCCCTTTGCTCCTCCGTTGCAGTCTCCTGCTCCACCCGCCGCTCCTCGCATGCCTTGGTCTCTGCCTTCCCAGCTCTATCAGTCTCCTCCTCCTCCAGCTCAGCCCCCCTCGCCTGCCCGACACTGCGCCTGCATCCCCTCCTTCTTCTCCCAGCTCCCCTGTTCCGGTTCGGGCACCTGCACCTGCTCCTGCACCTGCTCCACTTTTTCCTGCAGGGAGGGAGGATGGCGAGATGCGAACCCGGTCGGGACGTGTTGTCAAGCCGCCTGTCCGTTATGGCGACTTCGCGTAACAGTGGATAGCGAATGAGACGTGGTCGCCCTGTCACTACCTTGTTGCTTTTGTTTCTAAGGGGAAGGATGTAGATGATATGTGCATGTACCTTTAATATAGTTACCTCACCACTACTAACCACTCCCCATATCACAAGTATAATTACAACCTCCCCACCCACTGCTCTCTCTCTAGTTCCCGTGATGGACCACGTACAGCTAGTGCTCATTGTAATGTAACAGTATGAAGTATGAATAAAATAAGTAAAGTTACAGTGTGGTGATAACACTTCTTTACACCATCTATAGGTCCCAACATGCTGGGATACTCAACAAGTTGTGCAGCCTCTGTGGAAGTGTAAACAATTAATCCTTCAGATCCATGGTCTTTCATTTGGGGCATTAAGTTTTAGATTTAGTGATACAACATGGAAACGGGCACTTCAGCCCACACCGACCATTCATTTTCCCACTGAAAGAGTTAATGCAGTAGCAACCGTTTTATTCTAGCTTTAGCCGACATTTTAAGTATTAATTTAGGAGACAAGCAGGCTTCACAGACCGACCTTCACTATGCCAGAGAAACACTGATAACAATTTGTTTCTCTTGAGTTTAGACATTCTGATACTTTCTTATCTAACAATAGAGCCTTCTTGTTTCAGCAACTTCCTAATACTCCCAATAACTTCCATGTACTCCTTGACACAATTAAAGGGACTCTATTATGTCTCTTTGCAACATGACTTTATGTGTCAATGGAAAAATTCTACATGTATCTTAAGCTGTTCTATTAAGTATAAATAGAGCTTGTACTTCTTTGTATTCTTTGAGAGAACGGTAGCAGGCGCTTGGGTGAGCTAGTGATACACGCAAGCTGCCTGTGTTTCATTCCCACCTAGGTGATTCTAGTAAAGACTTATGACTGAGACTTGTTTTAACAGTTTAAGGTTATCAGACTTTCACACTACTTTCTCATCCACTCCCTATACACTAGTTGATATTTACAGGCTAATTAACCTACAAAAACCTGCATGTGAGGGCCGAGGACAGTTGCCAGATCTAGCTTGGCAGGAGAATGGGAACTTGACTGCCTTTCAGAATGGTTGTGGAATGTAGTAGTTAGCAAACTAGTCTGAAAGGCATAAAAGAGGAAATTAACATGCAGCATAAAGTTGCTAGAGAAATTCAGCAGGACAGGCAGCATATCATATCTGGATACAAGGAATGGGTGACGTTCTGGGTTGGGACCATTCTTCAGACTGGCATGCAGCATTTTATGATGTGATTGATATTTATTAGAATGCATTAGTATTATTAGAATGCAACCTTCTTTACCAAAATTAATATGTGGGATACTCAATGAGAGAATGGATGAATGTGTGTGTGAAAAAGGAGGGCATTTTGTTGGCAGCATTTATTATTTAGTTCGGTTTAATCTGGCGCTGGAAAATAGAGAAAGACCAGTAGAAGTTTGAAAGTGAGTTTTTACTTGATGGAGTACAATTTAGTAAAAGGGAATAAGGAGCAGTTATTTGAAGGTAAATGCGTGTCAGAACAGCGAGAAACATTCAGAGGGAAAATCAAGGGTTAGATTAAATATGTGCCAAAAGAAGAAAAAGGACTGCCTCATCAGCACCCCGTCCCTGCTGAGAATGCTGAAGAAATAGCGGAAAGGATAAAACTCAATGGGTGATGTCATTTGTAGAGACAGGAAGGAAATAAAAAACAAATGGCAAAGGACAAACAGGAAGGAGGAAAAAAGGAGCCTTGGAATTCATGTCTATGGATCCCAAAGACATCTGGACATGTAAATAAAGTGGTTACGAAGCAGAAGAATGCTAGTTTTTCAAAAGCAGCCATGGCAAGGGTCAGGGAGTTAATATTAGAGCCTCTCTAACATTAGCTTGGCCACATTAAAAAGAAAGTAGTAATAAAAGGGAATTAAAATGTACCATAAGGGTAATGAATTAATACTTCTATGGGTGATGGGAGACAAAAAAAGCAGATAAAGACCACAAGAAGTTACTGTGACAAGCAAGGTGCCAGACTCAAAGATGAACCACATGCAATAGGTATGTTACAAAACCTACCCGAATCGTCGATGAGAATCTGCCCCCAGGCCGTGTGTGCGATTTTGGCGCTGTTTAGAGGGGGCGGGATTAAAACGCGATTTTTACTAGACTGTTGCAATCGAAAATGTTCAGCCTAGTAAATCATTAACGGAAAATCGCTGAAAGACCCCGTCGCAAAAGGTATTATTAGTTTTTATGGCCTTGTATAATAGTTATAGTAGTTTAAAAACCACTCTCTCAACCTGCGACCTCTCACAGCCCCAGGGTTTTATAAAGCAAACAATTAAAGGTATGTACCTTATTTTTACATTAAAAGGGGCTTCTTAAGAACCCTGTATATAAAGTTTTCTATAGCGAATAGTTCATTTTGGGCTCTTTATATCCCGCAGTATTTTTCTGGGCATTTGAGGGCACAAATCCACTGCAATGTGAACGTTCTAAACCAGCGCGTTCACAGGAACCCACTAGAAAGCCGATTTAAATTGACTTTAATTTACAGCAATTGAACACTAAATTCCTTCCATTTGGCCTATAAATTGATGTAAATGAGATTTAAAAATCATGTTTTATTGTGAATTATTTGTGAATATTATTTGGACACTTGGGCTATTTAAAAATGTTAATCATTTATTAAGAAATGGATAGATGTTTAGATCTAGTAATTGAAGTTTGAAATTAGCTACAATTGGGTAACTAACTAATTATATGCTTTAATTTCAGGTCATCCAAGTAAGATTATTTTATATTTGTTTCAGAATGCTTCAATCTATGATAACTGAAAATTTCATTCAGTTCTCTTAATTTTTAAGAAGGTTATGGGCTTTTGACTGTCCACGATCACAGCTTTTTTGTTATGTCCATAGAAAATCAATAGGGAACAAGATGCTAATTTCCGGGTATGAAAATGGCCATAACTTTTTTATTACTTGAGATATGAAAGTGAATTAGGTGTCAAATTAAACTTATTGTTATGCTTTATCTGATGGGATAAATTGCAGACTTGATTTTTTAAATCTCAAAATTTTGTAACATTGCTACATGCAGGCAAGAGAAGGGTGGCAATAAGAAGCATAATTGATTAACTTTTCCTGTTTGGGGAAAACACCAGGTAACATGATCAATACAGTCATCAACGGCACCATTCTCCTTTTCTTCAATTCCTTGTGTTGTTCAACCATTCCGCATATTTAACCCCATTGTTTTTGATGTAGAAGACCACATGTTTAGTATCTCCAAACAAAGTTTTTATTTGTTTTTACGATAGAATTTGCACAAGTTACTTTTCCCCTCAACCATAATTTTTTTTCTTTCAGTCACAAAAAATGTTGCAACAACCTTTGAGAGCTATAACAAGTTAGTGTTTACATTTAAGTTGCTCTTAAACACAAACTTGCTGGCCTGATTAAAATTACATTAAGCATGGAAAGTTTGACAATACACATTTAATTAGCATTTGGCCTTTGTAGATCACCTGATGTGCCATTCCTCACAGCAATCATGCTTTACATTCATAAACCTTTATTCAATATTCACTCTTGTTCTTAATTCTTCAATCACTTTAATTATCTCTAGTGGCAAAATACCTTTGCACATAGGGTAACAATGTCATGCAGTTTGAGAGAAAGACAGTTTAGTCTCAAATTATTTTCTTCTGCAAACTCAACAACAGATAATGAGATCTATGTATCAATTCTCGTCAAATGCACTCTTTCTTGAATTGGGAGCAGGAAATACAAACAGAGGTTTTCAGTTTGCACTTATCTTTCAATTTTCTCAGATTTTAACACACATATCTGCCATTATGAGTCATTATCATTGACATGTTACTATTTTTCTCAGTTATTTATTCCTAAATGCATTAACAATAACATAAAATAGTATCAAAAATGTATTGTAATGGTATTTTAACGAATGAGTTCTTCTTCCAAATATATTTAAAGCAGTTGCTTCCAGATCATTGCTGATGATCACGTCAATCCTTCTTAATGCGACCCTTGAAATTATCCATAGTTTCAAAAATGCCAAAGTACTTTCCAAAAAGAAGGCCAACTTTTAATGGAAGTAGACTATTTGATAAGAAAAATATATTAATAATTGCTTTTGACAAAGGGTTAGACAAATGGACAGGTACAAATTAATTAAAACTGGGATTAAAACATTTTTTCTTTAATTAAGAATTTTTATGACAATGTTTTTAATTCAGTCTTAACTTTGACTTTTAATGTTATTGCACGGAGCTATATCTCAGAAGGGACAAGCTGCCTGTGCTCATTGCTCTGCAATCCGATTGAATTGCATTGGAGCCCTTTTCTGATAGCAATTTCTTGAACTGGTCCCAATTTGGTCAGCAAGATCCTGTAGCGACAATTCCAAATAATATCATGCTGCGGGTCTTGGATCTGAACACTCTCAATACACAATCTTTGACAAGCTCGTTAATCAATGCCCATGGGCATAACTAGCTGTTAAAACCATTATTGAATTTGAAAACAGAAAACTGGAAATTCTTCACAGGCCAGCAAGCATACGTGGAAAGAAAAGCAGAGCTAATTTTCATGCTGACCTTTTGTCAGATTTGGGAAAAATTAGAAATATGCAAAAGTTAAAGTGCAATGAACTGGAGAGAACAAGAAAGCAAGGTGTGTGAAAGGGTGAAGGCAAGGGGAAATTGAATGACACAAGGGACATAAGGGTGGTAAAGGCTCTAAATAACAAAAAGTACATTTGGAGATATGAACATTCCAATTGTAATGAATTACAAGATAGAAACAAATTGAATTGGAATGTTCATAAAAGTTCTCCAACTCTCAAAATCAATTCAATAGCACAAAGAATTTTTAATAAAAATGTTTAAAGCATTACGGACCTCTTAGAAATTAAATACTTTAGTAAACTTCATTCATTAAATATGCTTGAAACTTCCTCACTCCTTTGAGGCAGTTCATGCAATGCAATGCAATGAATAACAGGTTTGGGCAGATTTCCCAGTGTGACTGCTGGCAAATTAGAGGAAGTTGACATTCTGCCATTGAGTGTCCAAAGACAGCGTACACTTGGGAAATTCTGGCCAGCAGTTCGGAGGTCAAAGCCCATGAGGTAAAACTCCAGTGCAGAAATGAAGGCCTGTTCAAAATGCTATACTTCACATTGGCTACTGGAGGCTTCATCCACCTGAAGTATATCCTGAATGCCTAATGTTGATTTTTATTGGTAAGTTGTCATTGTGTACCCTGGTTAACATTCATGCAATAAATCATAGACAGCTATCCAATCTGTTTGATTTCTATCTGTTGGCTAGGATCTGGTTATGCACATGATTATTAACATATTAGGTTGCAATAGATCCTGAAATTGAAATGATAGAGGTGGACACATAGACAGGTATCTGGACAAATTAGGTTGGATGAATGTGGGTCAGTCGTCAGCAAATGGGACCAGCTCAGTTATGCAACTTTGGCATGGACATTGTGTCTAGAGGCCGGATTCCGTGCTGTTTTACGAGTACAAATTCAATGTATATGTAACTCATCTTCTAAAAGGAAGTGAAGTATTCTTAGACAGTGAGCATTTACTAATAGGTTCGTTAACAATGATCTTTTAAACCATTTACCTACTGAGACCTTAAATGTTAAAATATATTTTGCATAATAGTAAGTTTAATTACACCAAAATCAACTCTTTGCTTTTGTTTTAAATCTTCAATATTACTTTGGAAGTATGAGTTTTGTAATTTGCTAACTCTGCATGTCAGACATGTTAAACAAGTGTTACTTCATCCGTGTCAGTAGGTTTTAATAACTATTGGCCAATAAAAGATGGTTATAATTTGTATTATAGAGGTATGTCAATTAACCAGTTTTTGTTCATCACAGATGCATTAGCTATATGACAATTACCCAAATTAAATAATTTAACTAAATTAATGTACATACATTAAGTTTTATGAAATGTTGCACATCAATTGAATGTTGTACTCTATTACTGTAGGCAATAACTAACTACTTAACTGAAAAAATTACCTAGATAAAAAATTGCCATAAAAGAATTATTACATTTATATGATACTACATGTATGATTTAAGATATTGCAGTAAAAAAGAATAGCAGTTCAAGATAAATTACTTACTTTTTAATAGCAAGCATAAAACCCAGGCTCCGTGGCATCACAAGATATGCTTGATCCCCTAAAATCGCATCTGTAATTCTCCGAGCAGCATAATTTTGATCCAAAATGGGAATAAATTTTGGCCACCTTTACAGAATTTAATATAAATTAGAACATGAAAGTCTGCTTAATAGTGAAAATCTCACTACATTTAAAAAAAAGTCATACCATTCAAAATAGTTTATTATAAATACTTGTAAAACATGTTAAATGGCATTTTTGTACAGGATTTCACTCTGATCTCCTTGCTGATAGCTCTTAATTATTCTCCCACCTATTGTATTTATCTCTGAATGGAGCAATATATCTGTGATATTCTCATTGCAATAAAGAACTATGAGAACTTGGTTGGAGTAAACAGATGAACAATTTGCCAATACTAACATCTTATCTTTAGAGAGCTCGGAAAAATGTTGAAAAGCAGGACCTCCAGGGTTGTTATCTCCGGTTTGCTTCCAGTTCCCCGTGCTGGCGAGAGCAGGAACAGGGAGATACGGGACCTGAACGTGTGGCTGAGGAACTGGTGCACGGGGCAGGGATTTAGATTCTTAGATCACTGGGATCTGTTTTGGGGTAAGGGGGAACTGTACAAAAGGGACGGATTGCATCTTAACAGGTGTGGGACTAGCATTCTGGCAGGCAGGTTTGCCACTGCTACACGGGTGGCTTTAAACTGAATAAGGGGGGTGGGGTGTCGAATGGGATAGTGGAGGATGGAGTTAAAGGGAAAGGGTTTCTTAAATGTGTGAGCGTAGAGACCGAGGGGTGTAACATGAGGGTAGAAGCAATAGGTAGCAAGGTGAAAAGTAAAAATGGCAGGCAGACAAAACCCAGGCAAAAATCAAAAAGGGCCACTTTTCAACATAATTGTATAAGGGGTAAGAGTGTTGTAAAAACAAGCCTGAAGGCTTTGTATCTCAATGCAAGGAGTATTCGTAATAAGGTGGATGAGTTGAATGTGCAGATAGCTATTAATGACTATGATATAGTTGGGATCACGGAGACATGGCTCCAGGGTGACCAAGGTTGGGAGCTGAACATCCAGGGATATTCAATATTCAGGAGGGATAGAGAGAAAGGAAAAGGAGGTGGGGTAGCGTTACTGATTAGAGAGGGGATTAATGCAATGGAAAGGAAGGACATTAGTTTGGAGGATGTGGAATCGGTATGGGTAGAGCTGCGAAACAGTAAGGGGCAGAAAACGCTGGTGGGTGTTGTGTACAGGCCACCTAACAGTAGTAGTGAAGTTGGAGATGGTATCAAACAGGAAATTAGAAATGTGTGCGACAAAGGCAAAACAGTTATAATGGGTGACTTCAATCTACATATAGATTGGGTGAATCAAATTGGCAGGGGTGCTGAGGAAGAGGATTTCTTGGAATGTATGTGGGATAGTTATCTAAATCAACATGTAGAGGAACCAACGAGAGAGCAGGCTATTTTAGACTGGGTATTGAGTAATGAGGAAGGGTTAGTTAGCAATCTTGTTGTACGTGCCCCCTTGGGCAAGAGTGACCATAATATGGTTGAGTTCTTCATTAGGATGGAGAGTGACATTGTTAATTCAGAAACAATGGTTCTGAACTTAAAGAAAGGTAACTTTGAGGGTATGAGACGTGAATTGGCCAAGATTGACTGGCAATTAATTCTAAAAGGGTTGACGGTGGATATGCAATGGAAGACATTTAAAGACTGCATGGATGAACTACAAAAATTGTTCATCCCAGTTTGGCAAAAGAATAAATCGGGGAAGGTAGTACATCCGTGGATAACAAGGGAAATCAGGGATAGTATCAAAGCGAAGGATGATGCGTACAAATTAGCTAGAAAAAGCAGCATACCGGAACACTGGGAGAAATTCAGAGACCAGCAGAGGAGGAAAAAGGGCTTAATTAGGAAAGGAAAAATAGATTATGAAAGAAAACTGGCAGGGAACATAAAAACTGACTGCAAAAGTTTTTATAGATATGTGAAAAGAAAGAGATTAGTTAAAACAAATGTAGGTCCCTTGCAGTCAGAAACAGGCGAGTTGATCATGGGGAACAAGGATATGGCGGACCAATTGAATAACTACTTTGGTTCCGTCTTCACTAAGGAAGACATAAATAATTTGCCGGAAATAGCAGGGGACCGCGGGTCAAAGGAGTTGGAGGAATTGAGTGAAATCCAGGTTAGCCGGGAAGTGGTGTTGGGTAAATTGAATGGATTAAAGGCCGATAAACCCCCAGGGCCAGATAGGCTGCATCCCAGAGTACTTAAGGAAGTAGCTCCAGAAATAGTGGATGCATTAGTAATAATCTTTCAAAACTCTTTAGATTCTGGAGTAGTTCCTGAGGATTGGTGGGCAGCAAACGTAACCCCACTTTTTAAGAAGGGAGGGAGAGAGAAAACGGGGAATTACAGACCAGTTAGTCTAACATCGGTAGTGGGGAAACTGCTAGAGTCAGTTATTAAAGATGGGATAGCAGCACAGTTGGAAAGTGGTGAAATCATTGGACAAAGTCAGCATGGATTTACGAAAGGTAAATCATGTCTGACGAATCTTATAGAATTTTTCGAGGATGTAACTAGTAGCGTGGATAGGGGAGAACCAGTGGATGTGGTGTATCTGGACTTCCAGAAGGCTTTTGACAAGGTCCCACATAAGAGATTAGTATACAAACTTAAAGCACACGGCATTGGGGGTTAAGTATTGATGTGGATAGAGAACTGGCTGGCAAACAGGAAGCAAAGAGGAGGAGTAAACGGGTCCTTTTCACAATGGCAGGCAGTGACTAGTGGGGTACCGCAACGCTCAGTGCTGGGACCCCAGCTATTTACAATATATATTAATGATCTGGATGAGGGAATTGAAGGCAATATCTCCAAGTTTGCGGATGACACCAAGCTGGGGGGCAGTGTTAGCTGTGAGGAGGATGCTAGGAGACTGCAAGATGACTTGGATAGGCTGGGTGAGTGGGCAAATGTTTGGCAGATGCAGTATAATGTGGATAAATGTGAGGTTATCCATTTTGGTGGCAAAAACGGGAAAGCAGACTATTATCTAAATGGTGGCCGATTGGGAAAGGGGGAGATGCAGCGAGACCTGGGTGTCATGGTACACCAGTCATTGAAGGTAGGCATGCAGGTGCAGCAGGCAGTAAAGAAAGCGAATGGTAATGTTAGCTTTCATTGCAAAAGGATTTGAGTATAGGAGCAGGGAGGTTCTACTGCAGTTGTACAGGGTCTTGGTGAGACCACACCTGGAGTATTGCGTACAGTTTTGGTCTCCAAATCTGAGGAAGGACATTATTGCCATAGAGGGAGTGCAGAGAAGGTTCACCAGACTGTTTCCTGGGATGTCAGGACTGTCAGATGTCAGGACTGAAGAAAGACTGGATAGACTTGGTTTATACTCTCTAGAATTTAGGAGATTGAGAGGGGATCTTATAGAAACTTACTAAATTCTTAAGGGGTTGGACAGGCTAGATGCAAGAAGATTGTTCCCGATGTTGGGGAAGTCCAGGACAAGGGGTCACAGCTTAAAGATAAGGGGGAAATCCTTTAAAACCGAGATGAGAAGAACATTTTTCACACAGAGAGTGGTGAATCTCTGGAACTCTCTGCCACAGAGGGTAGTTGAGGCCAGTTCATTGGCTATGGAACTGAGGTGCTACAATACCAAGAACTATATTCTGCCCTGTATTTTCCTCTTTGCTCTATCTATTGTTTGACTTGATTGCATTCATGCATGGTATGTCTGTTCTGATTGGATAGCATGCAAAACAAAACTTTTCACTGTACCTCGGTACCGGTGATAATCATGAACCTAAACCTAACCCAGGACGCTGCCATGATATAGCAATCTAGTGGTTACTCCCTGTTCTTCATATTCCAACTTTGAAAGTAAAAAGCATACCTCAGATTAGTTTTATAACACTAATAAAAAGTCATCATTGCCGTGTGTTCACCATCCCCCCTGACCTCCCCCTCTCTGATACCGAACGATCTGTCCTCAACAGAGGCCTCACCTTTGTTTCCCTCCTTCCCCACCTCAATGAGTTCCGCTTCTGCCACGATGTGGAGCTCTTCTTTTGTCACCTGCCGACAAGGGAGGTGCTGTGGTAGTCTGGCGCGCTGATCTCTACAATTCTGAGGCCAGGTGCCAACTCTCAGGCAACTCCTCCTACTTATCCTTGGATCATGACCCCACAGACGAGCACCAGGCCATTATCTCAAACACGATCACTGGCTTCAACACTTCCGGCTCTCCCACAGCCTACTGTCTCCGTCTCTTACTTTCTTCTACCTGCCCCCCCTCCTCCCCCCACATCAATCTGAAGAATGGTCTCGACCCGAAAAATCACCTCTTCCTTCGCTCTATAGATGCTGCCTCACCTGCTGAGTTTCTCCAGCATTTTTGTCTACCTTACCTTTAAGGAAGTCAGCGATGTTAATCAATTCATTTTTTTAAAAATCCTCATCATTAATATTACTGCTTTTACTTCCGATTTGGACTCCTGCTTTCTCTACTATTCTTTCCACTTAATGGAAAATGCTCAGATAGAGAATGTCTGATTAAATCACTAGAATTTAGAATCACCCGTTGTATTTTGTATCACAATCCTTTAGCTTGAAATCATTCATATTCAGTATTAATGAAATATTCATTGATAAATAATCAATATTTCTAAGTTTGAATGTTGAATACAAATTCCACGTTTAATGAATGTGCTACCTACTTGCTTGAGGTGCCATCAAACATGCCAGTGTTTATGAAGTATGGGCAAACAATGGTCGTTTTGATACCATCTTTTCCTGAAACCAACAATTCTAATGCAATAGACTCAGCAAAACCAATCGCTGCAAACTTGCTTGCACAATAATCTGCAAAAGAAGATAAAAGACATATTGTTTACCAAGGCTACTTGAAACAATGTCAGCTGTATTAAATATACAGCCCTCCATGATGTTTGGGACAAAGACCCATCATTTATTTCTTTGCCTCTGTACTCCACAATTTGTGATATATAATAGAAAAAAAAAAAATCACATGTGGTTAAAATGTACATTGTCAGATTTTAATAAAAGCCATTTTTATACATTTTGGTTTCATCCTGTAAAAATTACAGCAGTATTTATACATAATTCTCCCATTTCACGTCACCATAATATTTGGGACACAGCAATGTCATGTAAATGAAAGTAGTCATGTTTAGTATTTTGTGCATATCCTTTGTATGCAATAACTGCTTGAAGTCTGCAATTCATGGATATCACCAGTTGCTGGGTGTCTTCTCTGGGGATGCTCTGCCAGGCCTGTACTGCAGCCATCTTTAGCTTATGCTTGTTTTGGGGGTTAGTCCCCTTCAGTTTTCTCTTCAGCATATAAAAGGCATGCTCAATTGGGTTCTGATCGGGTGATTGACTTGGCCACTCAAGAATTGACAATTGTTTTAGCTTTGAAAAACTCCTTTCGTTGCTTTAGAAGTATGTTTGCGATCAATGTCTACTGTAGAATGAACCGCCGGCCAATGAGTTTTGAGGCATTTTTTTAAAACTTGAGCAAATAGGATGTGTCTATACACTTCAGAATTAATTATGCTGCTAACATCAGCAGTTGTATCATCAATGAAGATAAGTGAAGAGCCTGTCCCACTTGGGCGACATTTGGGTGACATTTAGGCGACACGCTACGGACAATTTATACAAACTTGTGCGCCTTTGGAATGTTCAAAATCCTGCGCGATTTTTGTGTGTCTCATCATGTTGTGCGCCCTGTCACATGCTGACGTATGCTGTCCTGAGTGCGACGCCCAGTTAGGGTTAGGTACCACAGATGGGCTGTAAAATATTCTTCCTTCAATGCATGGATTTTAAACATTAATATTAAAATTAATACAATAAAATCAACTTGTGCAAATGAAAAGATGTCCGAGTCGTTTTATTTATGGATGTATTGGTCCGCTTCCAGATCCGATCATCGTCTCTATAACTTTTCATAGGGATGGATTCAGTGAGTGTAGATTGAACTTCCCTCTCCCCTCTTTCCCCACGCCCGCCCCCATCCCTCCTTCTCCACTCCTTCCTACCCTTCTCCCCCCTCTTCTTCCACCCCCCCTCTCTTCCTTCCTTCTCCCCCGCTCCACTCTTCTCCCCCACCCCCTCACATTCCTTTCTCCCATTCTCCAATCCCTCCTCCACACTTTCCACGACGACGCCCCCCCCCCCATTTGTGGACCAAGCCTGCGACTAGCGATCGCCCACACACTATCCCACACATGCTACGGACAATTTATTAAAACGTGTGCACCTTTGGAGTGCGGGAGGAATCCCAAACCCTAAACCTAACTTCTGCCTGCTCCTCATTGGAACAAAACTGTTGGCCACGAGTTGTTAGTGGGATCTAGCTGTCGCAGGCTGGGTTCACAAATGGGGGGTGTTCCTCTTTCCTCCTTTCTCTCCCGCTCCACTTTTCTCCCCCTTATCCACTACCCCCTCCCCTCACATCCCGTTCTTGCCCTCTCCCTCCCCCCATTCTCCAACACCCCCCCCCCCCCCCAGTTCAAAAGTTTTGAACTGGTCTATCAAACAGTTTGTGTGGTGTCTGTTTATTAAGAAGCGAACCTGGTTTAGTAGTTAAGAAAAGTAACTTTTGCATAATGATGTTCCAAACAGTTGCTTTTAGTAAGCCTAAGGTTTGGCTGATGTTTTGAACAGTTTTATTCATGTTTCTCAGTCTCATAATGGCTTATTTGCCTTTCATTGGCACAGCTTTGGTCCTCATGTTGATAAACAGCAATAAAAGACCAGGTGCTGAGAGCTCTCTTATACCTGCATTAAGGAGGCAATTAAACACACCTGAACAATTACAAACGCCTGTGAAGCAATGTGTTCTAAACATTATGGTGCCCTGAAATGGGGGGACTATATATAAACACAGCTGTAATTGCTACACAGTGAAACCAAAATGTATAAAAATGCCCTTTAATAAAATCTGACAACATGCACTTTAACCACATATGATTTTTATGATTACAAATCTCATATTTTGGAGTAGAGGCAAATAAATAAATGATGTGTCTTTGTCCCAAACATTAACAAGGACTCTGTATTTGGGTAGTTAAAGAAATTCACCAGGTTAACATTTGGTTTTGATGATTAAAATGGATCTAGCACAATATGGCAAAATAAGCACCAACATCAATTGTGCTTTTAAATTGTGAATTCTGTAATAACCATCCTGGTAGCAATTGGCCAGATTGTATGACCCATCTTCACTTCTATGATCTCCAATTTCCAACCTGACCAGTCAGGATTTACCATGTGTCCATCCAATCCAGACGCTCAAGGCAACAGTTTCTACAGTAAACCATCATTACAACAGACCATGGTGTCCGTTATTGCCAATTGTCCACTATAACCAAGTAAGTGATTACTGAGTAATAGTGGTGGTTGCACAAGTAGTAGATACAATTGACTGCAAATGCTAGTGAATACACAAAAGGGCACAAAGAACTGGAGTAATTCAGTAGGTCAGGAGCATCTTCTTTCCAGCAACTATCAGGCTAATAAACACTAAAACCTCCAAATGGGCTTCGAACTATATAGACTTGGGGGCGAAGATAGACTAAAAGCTGGAGCAACTCAGCGAGACAGGCAGCATCTCTTGATTGGATGATGTTTCGGGTCAAGACCCTTCTTCAAACGCTCGGTCAGGAACTGGGAGTGAAATACAGGTGAGTTGATGGCCCTGGATTGCTGGCGGCCGGCGGAGAGGCAAAGATAGGCGGAGTCATTGGTATCGGCCCAGCCAGAGTTAAAAGTTGTTTGTAAAATTGTTTAATGAAGCATCTATGGTAGCAATGACTTGCAACTTAAATGCCCCTGCAGTGTAACTAGCAGCCTGTGTTCTTATACAGTGCTGTCTGATTATTGTGGGGTAAGCTCTGTCTGCTATATCCAAAATCTGTTATAAAGTCAGTAATAACCAGGGTTTACTGTATTTACTTTCTGAATCAAACCAGTTCCCTGTATTGGAGGAATTAACTGCAGTATAGTAAGTACCGCATATTTGTCAAGACAATTCATACAAAAGGATTTTAAAGATACAAATTATATGTAGTTTAAAATGACTCTCCGCTCCCACACCAAAACAAAGTGTTGTTAACTTTTGCAAACTACCATTATGAACACAAAAATCTTTTTTCACTTTTGTCAATTCTGCCCAGCACCGAGCCATAATTATTTTGTTCATCCTCAATTTATACAAAAAGCGGAACATTATAGATATACTCAACTCTACAGATTTCTCTACAGAACTCTCCAGATGCTATCAGATCTCCCAAATTAAAATTTCTGTATTTTATTTAAAGTTAATTTTTATTTCTCCACTGATACTGTCTGAATATTTCCAGTATTTTCTGTTATTGTTTCAGATGGCCAGTAATTTATATTTGCAACAATATGATTTCATGGGCTCCAATAACCAGGGCATAGTCTGTATAACGCAGAAGCTTTATGGGCAAACGTTCAGTCCAACTGTCCATACCAACCTAGAAGCTAACTGTGTAAGTCCCACACCTCTGCCTGGTTGACTTCCCTCCTAACCTCCTTTACTTCCCTCCTAACCTTTCCTATCCAAATGTATTTTAAATGTCATCATTGTACCCACCTCCACCACTTTCTCTGGCAACTTATTCCATATATGCACCTCCCTCTGCGTGAAAAACCTGCTCTAAAAGTGCTTGTCCACCTACTGCACCAGGTACTTTATAGCATTTACATTTTTTTTTTCTACTGCGAAAGAATTTGCACATGAATATACATTTCATCATGTATTTTGTAAAAATAAAACAGTATTCCCTGCTTAAAAATCTGGCTTGCTTTTTTAAATTAAAATTAGCAAATGGAAATGCTTGGAGCTGCCCACAAAGTTCTGCTCTGGGACCGCTTCTGTTCACCATCTGTGTCACCATTCTGAAGTATAGGTCAGCAGAACAGCAGCATATACAATTTTTTCAAAATGTTTCCTCGTGTTAAGGAGATTACTAACATGTTAGTAACCCTAGTTAGTAGGTAGTAATGAGCCTTACTGTGAAATGGATGTGAAGGTACTGAAGGTGCTTCTAAAAAGGTGATTAAAAATTCTATTATTTACACCATGTAATGATGAAAGAACACATTAGGACACAAGGTGCTGGATTAACTCAGGAGGCCAGGCAGCATTCTGGAGAACATGGATAGGTGACATTTCGGGTCGAGAACATGTCAGTATGTTTTGCGACTCAAAAATATATTTTCTGGGGAACTTGGATCCGATAGTAGTTTCATGCACCTACTGCCTTGTACTTCTTGATGGCATCTTCAAACTTTAGATATGCTGCCGAGGACATTTTGGTATGAAGCTGCAGTGAATGTTATAGTTAATTCAGATTCACCTTAACTTGCATTATTTAGGGAAAGTAGAGGAAGACAGCTTTAACGTAGCTTGCAGCTGTGCTACTTTTGATCTTTGCAAACACAGTGGATTCTACACCATTGAAGCAAAGTACTTGCACTTTTTGTTGTTTCGATCATACTTTAAAAATCACGTACTTAAAAAGTTTGCTATTTACATTATTCGCTCTAGAATATTGCAACCTTCATATGCCAATTAAGCAGTTTGTCAGTTGTTTGCCACTCTTCACAGTTCTATCTTCATCATAGAAGAATTTGCCAATGTCCAAAATTTATATGAAGATCAATAATATTGTTGTCAGATCTCAATGTTTTAATAATGTATTCCTGACAGGGATTTCTGATGTCATCGACAGATTTCTATTGGAGAAAACGTTGCGACACAGGATGTCTTAGTACTGTATCCATTAATACACAAAACATCAAAATCAATTCATTGGTAAGGCCTTGCTCACTAGTTATGGAATAAACCAAACTTGGGTTGTTGCAATAAAGTGAGATTTTTTTTTAAATGGGTCAACAGATAAGTACAGTGAACTAATCGATTCAGCTTGAAAATATAATTTAATTCACTGCAAAAATGAGCATTGACTGTTGCAAGAAAAAAAAAATACACTCTTAATTTTCCTTTTCAGCATCTTTGTCTCTATCTTCCGAAATCCTGAGTCTGCATTTTCCTCCCAACCCCCCCTCCCTCCCCACCCCCACATAATACCCATAAATACTTTTAACATTTGAATATCCTAAATGGTCTGGTTTTGACTCTGCATTTCACTAAGATCTATTCTGATTGGTTTCTTGCCCTAAAGCAACACATCTGATGGATACTGGATTACAGGAAATCATGCAGATAAGGTTGCAATTAATTTAGGGCAAGCATTGTTCCTTCTCCAGTGAGAGCAAAATACAGGTGAAATACACTAATGGTCCTCTAAATATAAGAGTATAGCATCTGTACTTCTGCTTGGTAAAAATATATTTCACAAATATATGCACAAAGAACATTGCAGAAAACAACAGCAATGCAAAGCTCAACATACACTGCCTCATGGTTCACATATTAATCAAAATATAATTAATAAAGAAAATCATCAATAAACCGCAGAATTGATTCTTACCTGCCAATCCGTTCACTGGAAAGAAGCCAGCTGAACTGGCAATGCTAACCAGATGGCCATGGTTACGGGCAATCATTGCAGGCAGAAATGCTTTGTAGGTCTACAAATATGTAACCTCAGAATTACAAAATGAACTATAACTGACAAAGAAAGTTACAAGAATTTCTAAGAGGAAAATGAAATGTTTACCACATATTTGAAAATGATATGGACAATCATTTGCATCCAAATAATTGATATTAATTACCATCAAATGAAGGAAATTAATACAGTGAACTACAGAGTAGAGAATTTCGTGCAATATAGAAATACAGCAATTAAAACTAAAAGTAAAAACTAAAGGCTCATTTAATGGCAGATGCAAATTCACAATATTTGCATTTAAAATATGCACAGTCTGAACAGATATAACCCCTGATATTTCAACCTCACTCTTTATCATTATTACTATTTTAGTTCCTCATGCTGGCGAGAGCAGGAACAGGGAGATAAGGGACCTGAATGTGTGGCTGAGGAACTGGTGCAGGGGGCAGGGATTTAGATACGTAGATCACTGGGATCTGTTTTGGAGTAAGGGGGAACTGTACAAAAGGGACGGATTGCATCTTAACAGGTGGGGGACCAGCATTCTGGCAGGCAGGTTTGCCACTGCTGCATGGGTGGTTTTAAACTGAATAAGGGGGTTGGGGTGTCAAATGGGATAGTCGAGGATGGAGTTTAAAGGAAAGAGAATAAAGGGATAGTTAATGACCCCAGAATTAACGGGAAAGGAAGCTCACAAAGGGATAGGAGAGTATGGCCAAGTGTAATAGGGATCGATGTTAGAGGTGATGTGCGTAAGGAATTAAAAGTATTGTATATGAATGCGCGAAGTATAAGAAGTAAAGTAGATGAGCTTGAGGCTCAGTTAGAGGTTGGTAGATATGACATTGTGGGGATTACTGAGACGTGGCTGCAGAAGGATCAAGCCTGGGAACTTAATATTCAGGGTTATACATCCTATAGAAAGGACAGGCAGGTGGGCAGAGGAGGGGGGTAGCTCTGCTGGTGAGGGATGGAATTCAGTCCCTTGCGAGGGAAGACATAGGGACTGACGGGGTAGAGTCACTGTGGATTGAGTTGAGGAATTGTAAAGGCAAGAAGACACTAATTGGTGTTATCTACAGACCCCCAAATAGTAGCCCGGATATAGGGTGTAAGTTGCAGCAGGAGTTAAAACTGGCATGTAACAAAGGTAATGCCACTGTGGTGATGGGGGATTTCAGGACATCTTTGTGTCTGATGCAAAATTTATTATAAATTGAGAACAATAGAAAATAATTTTTTTTTTTTTTTTTTTTAAATAAAAAGGCCATAAGTGCATGATTTGTTATGCACGGGGCAGCCAACATCCCCTGCAACCGTACAAATCCTCACAACCTGGTACTCTCTATATTTGCATCTTTAAATGTTTGATTGCGCAGTAGGTGAAACCGTTTATTTCTGTACCAGGCCGTGACAATTTAGAAATGTTAATATAATTTTCAACTAGTTTTAGATATTCACTTAATCATGCATGTTGCATATAACCATATAACAATTACAGCATGGAAACAGGCCATCTCGACCCTTCTAGTCCGTGCAGAACAAGTATTCTCCCCTAGTCCCATATACCTGCGCTCAGACCATAACCCTCCATTCCTTTCCCGTCCATATAACTATCCAATTTATTTTTAAATGATAAAAACGAACCTGCCTGCACCACCTTCACTGGAAGCTCATTCCACACAGCCACCACTCTCTGAGTAAAGAAGTTCCCCCTCATGTTACCCCTAAACTTCTGTCCCTTAATTCTCAAGTCATGTCCCCTTGTTTGAATCTTCCCTACTCTCAGTGGGAAAAGCTTATTCACGTCAACTATGTCTATCCCTTTCATCATTTTAAAGACCTCTATCAAGTCCCCCCCTTAACCTTCTGCGCTCCAAAGAATAAAGCCCTAACTTGTTCATCATCATAGTAAAATTCTAACAATTGATTCAAGGAAGCCCGTAGCTCTTTGATGAAAACATGAAAGACTCAGACGTGGTACAGGAGCCGGTGAGCTAAAAGTGTTTGACGCATTCAGTATTTGGGTGATTGTGTTGTGTTAATTAACGATTAATTTCTGCCTGAAACTTTTTCCAAAAAGAAGTTAATGTGAAAATTGCAGCTATTAATTTGTACCTCATAAAATAGTAAAATATTTGTTTTTATTGGATCCAAGTGCACTTTTCCACTCTGCATAGTATTTAAGTACATGAACAGATTTTTGGCAAAGAAGGTGGAGATTTAAAAACAAAAAAATAATATTTAAAGGAATAATGCATGAAATGGTATTTTTAAATAGTGTATGATATTTAATGCAAGTGGTTGCTCATCTAAATTCATAAGGTTTAAGGAAACTTAGAATGCTGAATATTAAAAATAGTAACAAGGTTTATAATCTAGGAGGAAATCTTTAGAAAGATTGATGTTAGTTTAGATACATCTGTTTCAGCATAGTAACGTCCAATAAATTTAAAAAAAATTGAAATTGATGACTGCGATTTGCATATGCAGATCTATCGATATAACATAGACTGCTTGCACTGGCAATTAAAGCCTTAGTTAATCATCACCAGAGATCAATAAGGATGATACAAGTACAGTGATATCTTTTTTGAGTCCACACGCATGAAATTAAGGTTTTACGTAGGAGGGATTTTAGGATTACCCATAATAAATGTGGGGCTCATATTTTTCCCTATTAATAGTAGGCAAATGAAAGTTAGTCATAAACGAGCCAAAAGGTTACATTAAAATGATGCCTGGTTTTGTATTAAAAAAACAATGATTGCTTACCCAAAAATGTGCAACAGCATTCACTGCCATAGTTTTTTCTAGTAACTCATCGGGTGAATCAATGAATTTCTTTCCAGTAACAATACCTGCATTGTTTATCAAAATACTAACATCTCCAACTTCCCTCTTCACCTGTGAAAAGAAACAAATACTAGTAAAATAGCAATGTGAGGGTTTAAAAGGTTTCTAAAACAGTACGTCACTCCTCTGTTCCTTTGAAAATAACTGTTCCATTTAATTCAATTTTGATTTCGAAAGAGGTTGGTATTTTAATTGCATATTTAATTGATAATTTTCTTTCTTATATGGAACGAGAAAAGTTATGTGAAAACCAAAACAAATATGTATTTTGTTCAGATCAACGCTCTAGATCATGACCTTGTATCTAATATATTAAAAATCGATCATGAGCTTACAGTCATGCTGATCAAAGGCAGCAAGGAGAGGTCACAACATTTAGATTTGGCATTTATTATGCAAATCTAATTAACCAGTCGGAACTTTTGGAAAACCATAATGTATGATTAAATGTAACTGCCAAGAATTGGAGGATGTCAAAAAAATAAGTACTGTATATCAAGATAACTTACAAAGTTTCAAAACAAAACATATTATTTGATCAACATAGACTGCTGCTCAGCGCGCCCCAGAACCATTCTGGCCAACAGGCGTATTTTTTCCCACGCACCCGTCTTGGATTGGTGGGTGCCGAGTTCCTCCAGCCCTCTGTGTTTTTTTTATTTAACTCTGAACTTGAAGATAGACACAAAATGCTGGAGTAACTCAGCGGGATAGGCAGCATCTCTGGAGAGAAGGAATGGGTAACGTTTCGTGTCTAAACCCTTCTTCAGCGTTATGCGTTGTCCGTGCATAAAATTCGATCACACCTGCGTATGTCCGCGTGTATGTGAGTAAGTGTGAATCGCCGTGAGTTAGTGCCAGCGTGCACGCACGAGAGACGGGAAGTGGCCGCGCTGCACTGCCTCTGGTCTTTATTCCCAGTAAGCAGAATTCTTCCAACTTCCGTGGACCCCCAGCTGAACCCAGCTCCAAAATAAATTCCAAATGTGAAACCTGAAACGATACAACTTGAGACAAATCCACATAAAAACTTGAGGGAATCCGCAAGCAACGATCAACTCACTTATCTTCAACGAACGACATTTAAAAAAATAATGAACATACGCCCCACTCTGACCTGTTGTATAAATCTCCACATTATGTTGTAAACTGGACGTTAGTTGTTTGGTCTCATTATCAAGGGTATTAGGAAATGGACTCATAATGCGATGAAACACTAGTCATTAACTGACGGAAGCCTGCTTTAATAATTAATCATATGAAATGTACTGACGATCTGCATCCAATATTCATATACATTAAATAAACGGGTCTCCTGAAGAAACGGTCCCAGAGCATCCGATTGTGTATTCGGACAGTCATTTATCACGAGACTCAAATTGTAAAGTACCCAGACATTCAGCTACAAGTCACAAGTACTCTTGTGTGGGAACGAACTGCAGATGCTGGTTTACACCAAAGAGAGACACAACATGCTGCAATAACTCAGTGGGACAGGCAGCATCTCTGGATAGAAGGAATGGGTGACGTTTGGAGGAGAGACCCAAACATCACCCATTCCTTCTCTCCAGAGTCGCTGCCTGTCCCGCTGAGTTATTGCAGCATTTTGTGTCTATTCATATACTCTTTGTATCCCTGTGGACTATAGACCCCGTGGAGGCGTTGTATGGCCTTCGTAACAAGAGGAGTTGGGGTGGAAGATTGCAATGTTCATGTGGCCCGCCCTGTTTTGACTAATGCAATCAACCCGGCGTGCACAATCAAATAGAACAAGTTGTCCTACAACTTTAGGCTATGCATGCCATACGCAAGAAGAACAAGAGGATTTGAATATAAGAGCAAAGAGGTTCTCCTGCAGTTGTACAAGGCCCTAGTGAGACCACACCTAGAGTATTGTGTGCAGTTTTAGGTCTCCAAATTTGAGGAAGGACATTCTTGCTTTTGAGGGAGTGCAGCGTAGGTTCACAAGGTTAATTCCCGGGATGGCGGGAATGTCATATGCTGAGAGAATGGAGCGGCTGGGCTTGTGTACTCTGGAATTTAGAAGAATGAGAGGGAATCTTATTGAAACGTATAAAATTATTAAGGGTTTGGATACGCTAGAGGCAGGAAACATACTACCAGATTCAAAAACAGCTTCTTCTCCCGAAACGCTGTCTTAGAGGAAATTAGCACGGCAAGCAGAATCTGGGAAGTGAACAGGCAATGGTTCAGGTTGGGATCATACTTCAGACCAGGCACGGAAATCTATCAAATCTATCAAAATATGGAGGGGACCCCAATTTTTTGGCGGCCGCGCGTGCATACACACACACCCCACACATTCACACACACCCTCACACACACACACCCTCACACACACACACCCCCACACACACACACCCGCGCCTTCAGAGGCTCATTCCAGTGCTAAATGCAGCACAATTCTGCCTGTCTTGCCGGGTGAACCTACAGCCCTGACTGGACTGACGGGATACCAGCGCTGCTTCTCCTCGCTGGCCATATTTTCCGCAAGCCCAGGCAGAGTTGAGATGGGTTTAGCACTGCTTCTCTGCGCCGGCTGTGGGCCTGGGGACACTGCTCGCGTCTGACTCCCAACCTCTCTGGCCACCCGTGGGGGGCACTCGTGTGCGGACGAGACAGCGCCGGAAACCCAGGATCGATCGTGGCTGCGGATGAGTTGCAGGTCTGTGCCACGTTTCCCTCCTCCAATCACCGCACTCTATCCTCAGTCCCACCCACCCCCACTCCTCCCTCCTCCAATGATCGCGCTGAATCATCATGTCCCGCCCCCATTGCCTGCTGACTGACGTCTCTCGGTGCCCTCAATCAACAGTCCCACCCCCACTGTCCCGCGGAAATTGGAAATTTCACCGGGTTTAAAAATCCGGATTACAAAAACTTGGGGGGGGGATGTCCCCACCTCTCAAAACATCGGGATTTTCGCCCACTTCAGACTACACTGAAGAATAGTCCAAACCTAAAACATTGTCTGTCCGTTCCCTTTCCAGATGCTGCCTGACCAACAAGTTCCTCAAGCACTTTGTTTTGCTCAAGATTCCAACATCCACTGTTTCTTGTATCTTCAGCTTCTTATCTGCCGTCAGTCATGAACAGACCTCGCATAATGATGTATCTGCATTCTCCCAATCTACCGCACTGAAGCCTTTGCATTTTTTTTAACCTGGACTTTCCCTGGGGTCGTAACATGCTGTATTTTGTTTCCTTTCTCTTTTTGCACTGCCTGTTGTACTTACATATAGTATGATTTACCTGCATAACATGTAAAACAAAGCTTTTCACTGTATTTTAGTACAGGCTGAAATAATAAACCAATACCATGTTCAGGCATGTACTTACTATTCTCACAGTTTAAAAAGAGCCCTGACAATTGAATGCCTTGTCAAGAGAAACAAGACCGTTTTTCAATGGGTACTAATCTATAATTGCAGCTTTACAACTCCTAAATTCCCCAAAATTAATTGTGTGGATTAGCAAACCCTTATCGAAATGCTTCAAAGTCCAACAAATTTAATTTTATTTTTGTTTATTTTTAAGCTTTATTTTTATAGTTTACAATTGAGTCAGTCATTGAAACATGCAGCCTACAAACAGCCCCTTCAGCACAACTGTCCATGCTGACCAGTACTTGGCCATGATCTTCTAAAGCCTTTGAAATTCAAATGCTCTTCATAGTAAATAGACAATAGACAACAGGTGAAGGAGTAGGCCATTTAGCCCTTCGAACCAGCACCACCATTCAATGTGATCATGGCTGATCATCCCCAATCAGTAACCCATTCCTGCCTTCTCCCCATATCCCCTGACTACACTATCTAGCCCTCTCTTGAAAGTATCCAGGGAACCGGCCTCCACCGCCTTCTGAGGTAGAGAATTCCACAGACTCACCACTCTCTGTGAGAAAAAGTGTTTCCTTGTCTCCGTTCTAAATGGCTTACTCCTTATTCTAAAACTGTGGCCCCTGGTTCTGGACTTCCCGAACATCAGGAACATGTTTCCTGCCTCTAGCGTGTCCAAGCCCTTACTAAACTTACATGTTTCAATAAAATACCCTCTCATCCTTCTAAATTCCAGAGTATACAAGCCCAGCCGCTCCATTCTCTCAGCATATGACAGTCCCACCATCCCGGGAATTAACCTTGTAAACCTACGCTGCATTCCCTCAATAGCAAGAATGTCCTTCCTCAAATTAAGGGACCAAAACTACACACAATATAGCACACATCTAGAATGTTGGCAGAGTTTCTAAAGGGCCTGTCCCACTTCGGTGTCATTTGCGCGACATCATTTACACGTCACGACGCGCATGGCGTGCATTACGTGTGCATGGTGTGTGGTGAAGTAGGCAGTGACACGTGGTCGTACGCGGTGCCCCAGGATTTTGGGATTCACTAAATCTTCGCGCGCCACCTACATGACGCGCAAATGACGCCCAAATTGGACAGGCTGTTAACTCCACTGCCTTCTCAGGCAACATGCTCCAGACTCCAAACACCCTTCAGATGAGAACATTCTTCATAAGACCCATTCTATCCTTTCCATCCATCCTATTCTTACACCTTCAAATTTTACATACTTCAAGAAAAACAAACCCAACCTATCTGAACTCTCCTCAAATTAAAATGTTATACCAAAGCAACATCCTGGCTAACCCCCCCGTACCCTCATTAGAACAGTCATGTTTTTCCTGTAGTATGGTGACCATAACTGCACGCATTACTCTAGTGGAGGTGAGGGGGAGGGCCAGTGAAATTCTACAATAGATTCCATTGAAGGGAAGGAGGTGGTGACTGCTTTAGAGGTTTAAAAGTTTATCACATGGTAGATAACCCCCTTGCTCTTATATATTACACTAATGAAGGCAAGTACCCCATGTGAATTCTTCACCAAATTATCTGCTTGTGCTTGCCACCTCAGGGATCCTTGGACTAATGTCCTTCTGTTCCTCATTATTCCTTAAGGCCCTGCCATTCACCGTGAATATCCTATCTTTGTCTTACAATCTCATCAGTATTATCCCTGGGTACATAGGCAACACTGCCAAATGTGCAAATTTACTCACCACACCTCATATATCTATATTAACCATTTGGATATGAATAATAAATAGCATGGGTTCGTTCCAGCACCAATCGCTGTGGTACACCACTGGTCACTGTCTTCTAATTCCGAAAATAAACCTCTGCTTTGTATTACAAAGCCAATTTCTCTAATGGTCTTCAACCTCTAGAACAGTGTCCCATATAAGTCCAGATCACTTGTTTTATTGAAATCTATGCAGACTACATCGACCACACTGTCGTCATCATTACACTAGGCTAGCTCCTTGGAAAATTCAACCATATTTGTCAGACAAAATGTCCCTTGTATAAATGTATAAAAAGGAACTGCAGATGCTGATTTTCTTCTCTCCAGAGATGCTGCCTGTCTCGCTGAGTTACTCCAGTTTTTGTGTCTATCTCCCTTGTACAAAGCAGTGGTGATTCTTTGATCACCCACTGCCTTTCAGAACCTTTTGTTTTATATATTTTAATTTTTAATTTTTTTGGAAGCAATTGTACAAAGATAAAACATTCGGCATCTAAAATTATACAATTATTATACAGCTTCATTTTTAACCTTATAACCTGTAAATGAATAAAGAAAAAAAAAGAGACCAAGAAAGGGGGAAAATGAAATTGTAGATCGAAAAAGAACAAAAGAAAGACCCCTAGACTACCAAAGTAGTGTGGCCGAAAAATAAGAAAAAAGAAAAAGGTGGAGATATACCTTGCCCCTCATCACCCCCGCCCACCTCACACAACCCGGCATCGGATTTAAATTTAAATTTCTGTTGCACCATGCTATTCTTGTAAGAATTCGGTGAAGGGTGTCCATGTCTTGAGAAATTGATCTGGTTGTGCTGGCAGTTTATTGTCCTTTTACAATAGGAGCACATATCTGGTGAAAGGCTAGGAATTTTTTGAATTGGAGTAACCAATCTTTGAAACATTGCCTATGGAATAACAGTCTGAATCTTTCCACATGGTCAGGGTGTCAAAAACATGAGTGGGTCGGGGGACATTTGGTTTAAGATAGGAGGCAGGGGGTTTAAAGGTGATTTGAGAAAACAGTTACTTTTACATAGAGTAGTTATGCAGATCTGATGCCAGAGGTGGTGGTGAAATCCAATACAATCATTATATTTAAGAGACACTTAAACAGGCACTTAATTAGGTAAGATATAGGATATTGTCTCAGTGAAAGCAAATATGATTGTGCACAAAGGCAAAAATGTTAGTGAGGATGTGGAGAGCCAAGTACCTGTGTCTATGTTGCACAGCTCTTTGATTCTAATACAGAACTATTCCAGAAATTCATATTAATTTCATTGATAAATAGAGCTTTGAATTGTTGAATAAACCATAAATAGCAATGGTCCCAGCATCCAGCAGTGACGAACAACACACTCCATTCTCTCCGGAAAGACAACCCTTAACTCTTGGTTCACCCAGGGATTACACCCAGGGATTACACCCAGGGATTACACCCAGGGATTACAGCCCTGCCATTCACTTTGACGGTCTTGCCCTGGTTTGACTTCCCAAAATGCAACTCCTCACATTTATCTGCATTCAACTCCATTAACAATTCCTAAACTCACTCATTAAACACTGACGTCTAACTTTTTTTAATACATATAATAGCAATGTTTACTTTCTCTACCAAGGGCGTAGCAAAACAACACCCCATTCCTCTCCGGACAGGCAAACCTTAACCCTTAGTTCACCCAGCTAGTACATTTCCCGACCTCTAGTAAAACAAACGGTGCTGGAGTAGCCTGTCCCACCAGCACGCGATTGCATACGTTTGGCTCGACCAAACGGAAGCGGAGTTCGCACTAAGTTCGCGCATTACGTAATTACGTCATACTCACCAAACAGGTGGGCAGGAGGCGGGCCGACTGAATTTGGACGTCGCACGGCGTCGGGTGGTGACGTCATCGCGCAACGACACGCCGGGCGGTGACGTCATCACGCAATGCCACGCGCTAGGCGTACGCCGTCAAGACGTGCGATTTTCAGTGCCCCGCACAACTCCATACGCCTCCGCGCTTCGAAGTGGGACAGGCCCCGCGTGGCCGTACGCATCAAGCCACCACGTTTGGTCGCGCTAGACGCATGCAATCGCATGCTGGTGGGACAGGCCCTTAACTCAGCAGGTGAGGCAGCATTTTTGGGGCGTGACGGTTGCGCAGCGTTGCTGCCTTAAGGGCCTGTCCCACTTTCCCGAGTTATTCACGAATTCTCCCGAGTTTTCCCCTTGATTCAAACTTGCAGAATGTTCGTAACGGGTCTGTAGATATATATGTCAAGGAAATTTTGTGAATAACTCTGGAAAATTCGTGAATAACTCTGGAAAGTGGGACAGGCCCTTTACAGCGAATGCAGCGCCTTGAGACCCGGGTTCAAACCCGACTACGGGTGCTGTCTGTACGGAGTTCGTACATGCTCCCCGTGACCTGCGTGGGTTTTTTCCAGAGATCTTCGGTTTCCTCCCACACTCCAAAGACGTGGGTTGCTTGGCGTGGACAATACAAAAATTGTCCCTAGTGGGTTAATAAGCGGGGATCGCTGGTCGGCGCGAAGGGCCTGATTCAGCGCTGTATCTCTAAACTAAACATGGATAGACGACGTTTTGTGTCTAGACCCTCCTATCTCGCCCGCTGAGTACCCTCCAGCACTTTTGCCTTTTTACGTTGGATTCCGGCATTTGCAGTTCGTCGCGTCTACGTTTGCTGACCTTGTCTGCCACTTCGTACACGGATGCTCTCTTGCTGCAGTCGCACACGTAAGTGTGGACCCTGGAGGCCCCCTGTTGCCGGGCCAGCCGCTCCGTCTCCTTGATGCCCTCTGCATTGATGTCCCAGAGCACGAGCGCGGTGTCCAGGCCGGCGAAGCGGAGCGCCACGAGACGTCCAATGCCGCTGCCAGCGCCCGTCACCAGCACAATCTCCCCGCTCACATTCTTCCTCCGAGCCGGCACCACCAGCATCACCAGCGCTTCCAGGCTGTAATACAGCCAGAGCAGCAACGTGCAGAGCGTCTCAAAGAAGAAGTTCATCGCGACTAGTCTGTAAGCACGCGTCGAGTATCTGTCTCTCTGCACTTAGTTCTCTGGTCACCGAAGCTTGTTGTGGAAAAAAAATAGGAACGACCTTTGCTCGAAACACGTCAGCAATGGTTCATTATATGCCCTGCGAGCGGACCAGAAAAGCAACCCCAGTTGTGCAACCCAGCTCTTCCTTGTTGCACTTCTGCCCTGCCTACCAGGGTTGCGATTCTTGTTCCTGCTTATATTTTGACTCCGAGAGTCATTGTACACCCTTCGAGCGGAACAGAAAAGCAACCCCAGTTGTGCAAGCCAGCTCTTCCTTGTTGCACTTCTGCCCTGCCTACCAGGGTTGCGATTCTTGTTCCTGCTTATATTTTGACTCCGAGAGTCATTGTACACCCTTCGAGCGGAACAGAAAAGCAACCCCAGTTGTGCAAGCCAGCTCTTCCTTGTTGCACTTCTGCCCTGCCTACCCCGGTTTGCGATTCTTGTTCCTGCTTATATTTTGACTCAAAAATCAAGAATGCCGCCTGCAGGTTTTAGAGACAAATTCATCTGAACTGATCTGAACGGAAGGAGAAAAAAACCTCTGTTGGCTTTGAAAAATGCATTTGTTTACGTTCAGATTTATTATTACCACGTGTGCCGAGGTAACACTGTGGAACACGTTTGTATGCCGCAATCCAATCAAATCAGATAATATCATACACGAATACAATCAAGCCAAACTCAAAAACAGGAGCAAAGAGATACAGCGTACAGAATATAATTCTTACCATTGTGGAGAACAGTTCCATTAAAATCCAATTAAGACCAGATAGTTGGACAAGTGTAATTGTATTTAGCAATCCCAGTGGATCTTCAATTTCTTATTTTTCTCAAGATTTCCACTGGACTATTACAACTTTAATTTATCTTTAAAAAAATGGTTGTATAAGCATATGACCTAGCAAAACTCAAAGTTTATTAAGTCACTTCTGGTTTATTGTTATGCACAGTATGGTGAGGTTCAGATACAATTAAAAAAACCTTGATTTCAGTGGGACAGTCCAATAACACACAAAATCATTGTTTATTGTCTGTTTGTTATTATCATGTGCTGAGATACCATGAAAAGCTTTGTTTGTGTGCTATCCAATCAAATCATACTATACGCAAGTACAAGCAAGCCATAGTTAAGTACAGCAGGTCATTTAAAGAGAAAATGACCAGAGTGCAGAATATAATGTTACCGCACTATAGCGTCACAGTTATCGAGAAGGTGTAGACAAAACGTGCAACGTCTTTAATGAAGTAGGTTGGAAGATAGGGACTACACGCTATCTTATTTGAGGACTGGTTTAAGGCTAGAAAGGGTGCAGAGAAGATTTACGAGGGTGTTGTCAGGACTCGAGGGCCTGAGCGATAGGGAGAGGTTGAACAGGCAAGGACTCTATTTCTTGGAGGTGTTAAAAATCATGAGTGGAATAGATTGGGTAGATGCACTGAGTCTCTTGCCCAGAGTAGGGCAATCAAGAACAGTTATAAGGTGAACACCTATAGTTTTAAAGGTGAGGGGAGGGAAAGATTAAGTAGGAACCTGAAGGGTAACCCTTTTCACACAAAGTGTGGTGGGTGTACGAACTGCGGGAGGAGATGGCTGAGGCAGGTACTACCATAACATTTTAGAAACATTTAGACGGATACATGGACAGGACAGGTTTAGAGGAATATGAGCCAGACGCAGGCAGATGGGACTACTAGTGCAGATAGGACATGTTGGTCGATGTGGACAAGTTGGGCCGAAAGGACTGTTTCCACACAGTAAGACTATATGACTCTGACTGTAGAGTAAACTGATAACAGTGAGGGAGATTCTGTTCTTGAATCTGGTGGTACATCCTTTCAAGCTTTAGATCCTCTGCCTGATGGGAGAGGGAAGAAGAGGGAAATGGTAAAGTCCTAAAACAGAGTGTAATACAGACCTTCAGAAGCAACCTACATTGGTTCAACCTTGCAAACAACTGCTTAACATTGATGAACTCTTCCAGGTAATGGAGTATGATCATTCACTAAGGAAGACCACAAACAATCTCCCAGATGTACTGGAGGACAGATGATCCAAGGGGGTAGAGTAACTGAAATAAATTTTCATTAGGCGAGAAATAGTTTTGGGTAGGCTAATGGGACTGAAGGATGATAAATCCCCTGGGCCTGATGGTCTGCATCCCAGGGTCCTCAGGGAGGTGGATCTAGAATAGTGGACACATTGGTGATCATTTTCCAATGTTCAATAGATTCAGGATCAGTTCCTGTGGATTGGAGGATAGCTAATGTTATCCCACTTTCCAGAGAGTTGTGAATTTCTGGAAGTCTCTGCCTCAAAAGGCAGTGGAGGCTGATTCACTGGATGCATTCAAGTGAGAGTTAGATCTTACAGGTTGTGCCAGTCAGATGCCTGTGGAAGCAACACCTGGTTCAGGGTTGTGTTAGAATATCTCCCGCTCAGAAGAAGGGAAGCAACACCTGGCTCAGGGTTGCGTTATAATATTTCCCACTCAGAAGAGGGGAGTGTTGGAGATTATTACACAGGTGACTCCAACTATGTGGATATCGATAAGGAATTCGAATCCCTTGAACTAATGGGGGATATGCTTCATTTCAATCATATGAAGGAGCTACCGGCTCTTGTCACATATTTGCCATCCCTTTGGGGATAGGAGATTCACTGGAGGAAGATCTGGCTAAGAGCATCAGGGATTTCACTTCTCATTAGCTACGGGAATATGCTGCGGATACGGCTGGGAAATATGCCAGTCCGATAACTGCCAGACTTTTGGATGTTCCATAAGTCAATTTCATCAGTTGGGGTATCTCAGTGATGATATGTAGGCAAATAATTATTTCAGCGAGTCCAAAAACTGCTCACTGGAGTCATTATGGCCTTTTGCAAAGTCAGTGGGTGGGTCTCAACTCTTGGAAATGCAGAATGCTTCATTACCACTTCTCTGTAATACCCACAGTTGGGGCTATTGCCTTCGCGCAAAAAACAAATGGTATAAGGCATGAGATAATTCCAAAAATGGCTAATTTTTACAGGGCCAGTAATGTGCAGCCTGCATAGTATCTCTTCAGAGAGGACATGTAGCAAGTTGAAGACTTGCAGGGGAATTTAAGGCAGCTGCAGGGGTGGGTACCATTCTAAGTGGGTAAAGCTCCAGTATTCTGGCCAGATTTTTACCCCTGTATTCAAGGGGGCAGGAAGTGCCATTGAAGCTCCGGAAAGGGAGTAACTAGCTGGCCCCGCAAGAACAGCCTGTTGAACCAGGCTTGCAGTAATGGCAGGCGTGACCTGTACAGTGAGCCCCGCTGAGGCTCAGAAGGACCAGCTGGCCAAAGGAGCAGCCTGTCGATCCAGGCTGGGAGTAATTGGCAGCGCGGTCTGCACAGTAATGACAGGTGTGACCTGTCCAGTCAGCTCCAGCAAAGGCTCCAAAAAAGGCAGAAGGCCGCAGGAGCAACCTTTCGAGGTAGGCTCGGGGTAATGGCAAGTGCTGCCTGTTCAATGATCTCAGCTAAAGCTCCGAAGGAGCAGAAGGGGCCGAAGGAGCGGCATGTGAAACCAGGCTGGGAGTAACTGGTAGCGTGACCTGCACAGTAAAGCTCCAGCAAGGCTCCAAAGAGGCTGTAGGCCGAATAAGTAGTCTGCCCATTGGGCTCAGAAATGCTGGCAGGCGTGCTGGCAGTCTGCCCATTGGGCTCAGAAATGCTGGCAGGCGTGCCTTGCACAGCAATGTCGCTTTTGAGCTCCAGAAAAGAGCTGTTTGGCAAGCGTGGGGCTGAAGATGTGGTCAGACTTGGTCTGCAATGGAACTTCGCTGAAGCTCCAACAAGCAGGTCGACCTGGGCTCAGAGACGCTGGCAGGTAAGGTCTCTTTACTAACCTCCGTAAAACTCCGAAATGGGGCAGTCCGTCGCCCTGGTTTTGGATTTACTGGCAGCATGGTCTCTAGTACCTTTCACTGTCTCTGGAGAAAAGCAGGTTGATGCAGAGACATTGGCAGGGTGCCTTGCATAGCACCTCTGTAAGTTCAAAGTAGGAACAGTTTTGCTACCCCCTGGTTCAGGGTAGACCAACTTGGAACTGGCTGGCCATATGGAAACATATTGACCAGGGAAGCACTACCTCAACATCTGTGATTGAGGTTATCAGACTGCTCAGTAGAGTGAGGTAGTTTGAGGTTTTTTTCCCTCAACACA